>NC_092708.1:19200289-19297789 GCF_047496885.1 Scyliorhinus torazame
AAACACCCCCCCCCCCCCCCACAAACATGCACACCACAACCCCCACACACACACACACCAATAACCCCCACACACAGCAGCCCCCCACACACACACCACATCCCCCCACACACACACCACATCCCCCCCCCACACACACACACACCACACACACACACACAACCCCCCCACACCCTCCCCACACACAGCAACCCCCCACACACACACCACATCCCCCCCACACACACACACACAACCCCCCCACACCCTCCCCACACACAGCAACCCCCCACACACACCACATCCCCCCCCCCACACACACACACACACACACAACCCCCCCCCACACACCCCCACACACACCACCCCCCCCACACACACACCGCCCCCCCACACACGCACACCACACACCCGCCCCACACACACCACACCCGCTCCACACACACACACCACACATCCCCAACCACACACACACCACACACCCCCATCCCCACACACACACACCACACAACGCCACCCACATACACCACCCCCCATACACACTACCCCCCCATACAACCCCCTCCATACATAGCTCCCCCCCCACACACACACCACCTCCCCCCCCACACACACCACCTCCCCCCCCACACACACACCACCTCCCCCCCCACACACACACCACCTCCCCCCCACACACACACCACCCCACCCCACACACGCATACCACACACCCGCCCCCCCACACACACACACACCACACATCCCCATCCCCACACACACACACCACACAACGCCACCCACATACACCCCCCCCCATACACACTACCCCCCATACACACTACCCCCCCATACAACCCCCCCTCCATACACAGCTCCCCCCCCCCACACACACACCACCTCCCCCCCCCCACACACACACCACCTCCCCCCCCCCACACACACCACCTCCCCCCCCACACACACACCACCTCCCCCCCCACACACACACCACCTCCCCCCACACACACACACACCTCCCCCCCCCACACACACACACCTCCCCCCCCACACACACACACCTCCCCCCCCCACACACACACACCTCCCCCCCCCCACACACACACACCTCCCCCCACACACACACACCTCCCCCACCCACACACACACACCTCCCCCACCCACACACACACACCACCCCCCCCACCCACACACACACCACCCCCCCCCACCCACACACACACCACCACCCCCAACAGAACCCCCCCCCCCCCTCATTCCCTCGATGAGTGTGCCGGCTTCAATTCCGGGTTCAAAGGTCAGCTTGAAAACATCAGATCTTCCGATGCCAACAGCGGCAAATGGTGACGTGCCTGTTGCTGTGCCTCAGGATCCCTACCGTGCAGAAGGAGACCATTCGGCCCATCAAGTCCGCAGCGACCCTCTGAAAGACCCTCAGGGCGTCGGAGCGTGGCGACCTCTCTGCGAGCTCTTCCTAACAGATCCTCCTTTTACTTATCCTATAATCTACACCCCATCATTCTACTGTAATCCATGTACCTATCCAATAGCCGCTGTAAGGTGCCTAATGTTTCCGACTCAACTACTTCCACAAGCAGTGCATTCCATGCCCCCACTACTCTCTGGGTAAAGAACCTACCTCTGATATCCCTCCTATATCTTCCACCTTTCACCTTAAATTTATGTCCCCTTGTAATGGTTTGTTCCACCCGGGGAAAAAGTCTCTGACTGTATACTCTATCTATTCCCCTGATCATCTTATAAACCTCTATCAAGTCGCCCCTCAACCTTCTTCGTTCTAATGAGAAAAGGCCTAGCACCCTCAACATTTCCTCGTAAGACCTACTCTCCATTCAAGGCACCATCCTGGTAAATCTCCTTTGCACCTTTTCCAAAGCTTCCACATCCTTCCTAAAATGAGGCGACCAGAACTGCACACAGTACTCCAAATGTGGCCTTACCAAGATTTTGTACAGCTGCATCATCACCTCACGGCTCTTAAATTCAACCCCTCTGCTAATGAACGCTAGCACACCAAAGGCCTTCTTCACAGCTCTATCCACTTGAGTGGCAACTTTCAAAGATGTATGAACATAGACCCCAAGATCTCTCTGCTCCTCCACATTGCCAAGAACTCTACCGTTAACCCTGTATTCCGCATTCATATTTGTCCTTCCAAAATGGACTACTTCACACTTTTCAAGGTTAAACTCCATCTGCCACTTCTCAGCCCAGCTCTGCATCATATCTGTCTCTTTGCAGCCGACAACAGCCCTCTTTACTATCCACAACTCCACCAATCTTCGTATCATCTGCAAATTTACTGACCCACCCTTCAACTCCCTCATCCAAGTCATTAATGAAAATCACAAACAGCAGAGGACCCAGAACTGATCCCTGCGGTACGCCACTGGTAACTGGGCTCCAGGCTGAATATTTGCCATCCACCACCACTCTCTGACTTCTATCGGTTAGCCAGTTATGCAACTGGCCAAATTTCCCACGATCCCATGCCTCCTTACTTTCTGCAGAAGCCTACCATGGGGAACCTTATCAAATGCCTTACTAAAATCCATGTACACTACATCCACTGCTTTACCTTCATCCACATGCTTGGTCACCTCCTCAAAGAATTCAATAAGACTTGTGAGGCAAGACCTACCCCTCACAAATCCGTGCTAACTATCCTAATCAAGCAGTGTCTTTCCAGATGCTCAGAAATCCTATCCCTCTACCCTTTCCATTGCTTTGCCTACCACCGAAGTAAGACTAACTGGCCTGTATTTCCCAGGGTTATCCCTAGTCCCTTTTTTGAACAGGGGCACGACATTTGCCACTCTCCAATCCCCTGGTACCACCCCTGTTGACAGTGAGGACGAAAAGATCATTGCCAACGGCTCTGCAATTTCATCTCTTGCTTCCCATAGAATCCTTGGATATATCCTGTCAGGCCCGGGGGACTTGTCTATCCTCCAGTTTTTCAAAATGCCCAACACATCTTCCTTCCGAACAAGTATCTCCTCGAGCTTACCAGTCTGTTTCACACTGTCCTCTCCAACAATATGGCCCCCTCATTCGTAAATACTGAAGAAAAGTACTCGTTCAAGACCTCGCCTATCTCTTCCGACTCAATACACAATCTCCCGCTACTGTCCTTGATCGGACCTACCCTCGCTCTAGTCATTCTCATATTTCTCACATATGTGAATGCCTTGAGGTTTTCCTTGATCCTACCCGTCAAAGATTTTTCATGCCCTCTCTTAGCTGTCCTAATCCCTTTCTTCAGTTCCCTCCTGGCTTGTATCCCTCCAGCGCCCTGTCTGAACCTTGTTTCCTCAGCCTTACATAAGTATCCTTCTTCCTCTTAACAAGACATTCAACCTCTCTTGTCAACCATGGTTCCCTCACTCGACCATCTCTTCCCTGCCTGACAGGGACATACATATCAAGGACACGTAGTATCTGTTCCTTGAACAAGTTCCACATTTCACTTGTGTCCTTCCCTGACAGCCTATGTTCCCAACTTATGCACTTCAATTCTTGTCTGACAACATCGTATTTACCCTTCCCCCAACTGTAAACGTTGCCCTGTTGCACGCACCTATCCCTCTCCATTACTAAAGTGAAAGTCACAGAATTGTGGTCACTATCTCCAAAATGCTCCCCCACTGACAAATCTATCATTTGCCCTGGTTCATTACCAAGTACCAAATCCAATATGGCCTCCCCTCTAGTCGGACAATCTACAGATTGTTAGAAAAGCTTCCTGGACACACTGCACAAACACCACCCCATCCAAACTATTTGATTTAAAGAGTTTCCACTCAATATTTGGGAAGTTGAAGTCACCCATGACTACTACCCTGTGACTTCTGCACCTTTCCAAAATCTGTTTCCCAATCTGTTTCCTCCACGTCTCTGCTGCTATTGGGAGGGGCGCGGGGGGGGGGGCCTATCGAAAACTCCCAACAAGGTGACTGCTCCTTTCCTATTTCTGACTTCAACCCATACTACTTCAGTAGGCAGATCCTCCTCGAACTGCCTTTCTGCAGCTGTTATACTATCTCTAATTAACAATGCAACCCCCCCCCACCTCTTTTACCACCCTCCCTAATCTTATTGAAACATCTATAACCAGGAACCTCCAACAACCATTTCTGCTCTCTTCGATCCAAGTTTCCGTGATGGCCACCACATCGTAGTCGCAAGTTACCGATCCATGCCTTAAGTTCACCCACCTTATTCCTGATGCTTCTTGCATTGAAGTATACACACTTCAACCCATCTCCGTGTCTGCAAGTACTCTCCTTTGTCAGTGTTCTCTTCCCCACTGCCTCATTACACACTTTGGCGTCCAGAATATCGGCTACCTTAGTTGCTGGACTACAAATCCGGTTCCCATTCCCCTGTCAAATTTGTTTAAACCCTCCCGAAGAGTACTAGAAAACCTCCCTCCCAGGATATTGGTGCCCCTCTGGTTCAGATGCAACCCGTCCTGCTTGTACAGGTCCCACCTTCCCCAGAATGCGCTCCAATTATCCAAATACCTGAAGCCCTCCCTCCTACACCATTCCTGCAGCCACGTGTTCAGCTGCACTCTCTCCCTATTCCTAGCCTCGCTATCACGTGGCACCGGCAACAAACCAGAGATGACAACTCTGTCTGTCCTGGCTTTTAGCTTCCAGTATAACTCCCTAAACTAGTTTATTACATCCACATCCCTTTTCGTACCTACGTCGTTGGTACCAATGTGCACCACGATTTCTGGCTGCTCCCCCTCCCCATTAAGGATTCTGAAGACACGATCCGAGACATCCCTGGCCCTGGCACCCGGGAGGCAACATACCTTCCGGGAGTCTCGCTCGCGACCACAGAATCTCCTATCTATTCCCTTAACCATTTAGTCTCCTATCACTATTACTTTTCTATTCTCCCCCCTTCCCTTCTGAGCCCCAGAGCCAGACTCCGTGCCAGAGACCTGGCCGCTAGGGCCTTCCCCCGGTAGGTCATCCCCCCCAACAGCATCCAAAATGGTATACTTGTTTTGAAGGGGAACGGCCACGAGGGATCCCTGCACTGTCTGCCTGTTTGTTTTATTTCCCCTGACTGTAATCCAGCTACTCTTGTCCTGTACCTTGGGTGTGGTTACCTCCCTGTAACTCCTCTCTATCACCCCTCTGTCTCCCGGGTGATCTGAAGTTCATCCAGTTCCAGTTCCCTAACACGGTCTTTGAGGAGCTGGAGTTGTGTGCACTTCCCGCAGGTATAGTCAGCGGGGACACCGGAGGTATCCCTCACCACCCACATCCTACAGGAGGAGCATGCAACTGCCCAAGCCTCCATCCCCTCTGATCTGACAGAATATAGCTGCCCTGTGGACCAACTGGACCTCCGCCCTCCGACTCTGCTCCCAGTCAGCTGCACTCTCTGTAAACTCCCGGCTCCCTTCTCGCTCTTTGAGGAAATGTAGGAAATGAAATGAAAGGAACACCTTACTTCCTCCTCACCTAACTCCCTCAGTCACCAAACTCTCACTATAGCACTCAAATGCACCCAAATTCAGCACTCCGTGCAAAAAACAAAAAAGAATTGTTAGTGATTATTGTTTATTGTTGGTGGGTGTAAATTTGGGAGAAAATGTGAAAAAGGAGAATAAAAATATTTAAAAGAAAAAAAATAAAATAAAGCTGGAATTGAAAACTATCCTCAGTAATGATGACCATGAAACCATTGTCAATTGTTGTAAAAACCCATCTGGTTCACTAATGTCCTTTAGGTAATCTGCTGTCCTTACCAGGTCTGGCCTACTTGCCCATCGCAACATGATTGACTCTGAAATGGCCGAGATAATAACTCTGGCAAGGTCAGAATTCCGAAGAACCATTTGTTGTTTGGATAACAAGATGAACAGCAGCTGTGGTGTACAATGCTTGGGTCCCAGCCCGGGGACCATCGGGAATGCCAATCCCGGTCGGTCTGCAAAGCCCGCCGAGTACTTCCTATTGGGTGAGCCTCCGCCTCATCGGTAGTCGCTGGCATTCCACGAACCCTACCCTACGAGGAGATCTCTCGATGATCTGCCGTGGCCTTCGCAGTCATCATCCTATCCCGCCCTCCTTCACCCACGGCGAGAAGGTCTCCTCCACCTCTTCGCACGCGGCCTCGGGTCTGTGGCAGCCTCTTGAACATTCTCACGGATCTTACGGCATTGTGATGTCTTTGTTGATATTTCCTGGCGGGACGCCAGCCGAATTCGGAAATAACATCTTAACCTGGTGCAAAGCCTTCGTCCCATCGGTCGTTCCACTGGGGCCACTCCTCGTGGTGTGGGGAGTGAGTCTGTAATCAAGTAAGGATCGCACCAACCTGGTTTCTATAGAGGCGGTGGGTGCTGCTTCACGCCGTGTTTGAAGGTCTGTACTGCTCACTCTGCCAAACCGTCGGGCGATGGACGATATGGCGGCTCCTGATGTGCTTCATGCTATTTGATTTCATGAAGGCCGGGAACTCCCCGCTAGTGAAGGCCGTACCTTCACTAAGACCATAAGACATAGGAACAGAATTAGGCCACTCGGCCCATCGAGTCTGCTCCGACATTCAATCATGGCTGATATTTTCTCATCCCCATTCTCCTGCCTTCTCCCCATAACCCCTGATTCCCTTATTAATCAAGAACCTATCTATCTCTGTCTTAAAGACACTCAGTGATTTGGCCTCCACAGCCTTCTGTGGCAAAGAGTTCCACAGATTCACCACCCTCTGGCTGAAGAAATTCCTCCTCATCTCAGTTTTAAAGGATCGTCCCTTTAGTCTGAGATGCTGTCCTCTGCTTCTAATTTTTCCTACAAGTGGAAACATCCTCTCCACGTCCACTCTATCCAGGCCTCGCAGTATCCTGTAAGTTTCAGTAAGAGACTAAGGCTTCTGGGATATCGTGTTTGCAAGAACTCTGTCGATGTTTCTCAATTGTGGCATGGGAGGGTGTTCGGGCCGTGCGATTACCTCCATCCACTTGGAATCCGCATCCACCAAGATCAGGAACATAGGCCCCGAGAAAGGTCCGGCAAAGTCTACATTCGTCCGCATCCGTGGCCTGCTTGCCCACTCCCATGGGTGAAGGGGAAAGCTCCTGGTTTTCCTGACACATGTCACATTGTTTTACCAAGTTCGTGATTCTGTGTCGAGCCCGGGCCACCAAATGTAGCTCCTGGCTTCAATTTAGAAACCCCAGGATGGGGGTTACGTAACTGCGTTAAAATTTGGTGCTGCCCCTGGACGGGGAGCAAACATCTAGAATCCTCACAGGATCGTACCATCCTCGACACGTTCTTCTTACTTAGTGAGATTTGGCTTCGTTTCATCGGAGAGGTGTCCTCTGATCCCACCACTCAGGATCATGTGTTTTAGTTTTGATAATGTTGGGTCCTTTTGTGTCCAAGCCTTGATTTGCTTCATTGATGCGGGTGGGGTTTCTAAGAAATGCACGGCTATCGTTCTCCCCGTGTCTGCGTCGGTTTCTTCCGAGCGCTCCGGTTTCCTCCCACAAGTCCCGAAAGACGTGCTGTTAGGTCATTTGGACATTCTGAATTCTCCCTCAGTGTACCCGAACAGGCGCCGGAATGTGGCAACTGGGAGATTTTCACAGTAACTTCATTGCAATGTTAATGTAAGCCTACTTGTGACACTAAAGACTTATTATTATTATTATTATTATTCATGAAAAGAATGGGAGTCGCGGAGTACAATGCAATGCCAGTCCGGGACTGGATAACAAATGCTGTCCTTTCCAGCATTGCCCATATCCTGTGAAAGAATGGAGGAAGGACAAAAAAATCCCTCGGTATCCAAAAATCGATTGACTTTTGTCCGGATCATACTCAACGACCGGCAACATTATGGAAGACATTGAGAAATAAGAAGTGGATGTTATATAGGGGCTAGTTTAGCACAGGGCTAAAGAGCTGGCTTTGAAAGCAGACCAAGGCAGGCCAGCAGCACGGTTCGATTCCCGTACCAGCCTCGCCGAACAGGCAGCGGAATATGGCGACTAGGGGCTTTTCACAGTAACTTCATTTGAAGCCTACTTGTGACAAGCAATTTTTTTATTTTTTTATTTTTTTTTTTTATTTTTAAAAAAAATTTTTTTTTTTCTCTCTCTTTTCATTGATATAAATTAATTGGAGTAATCTGGTCCAGTTAAATATTACAGCAAGGGTTGGAAAATTGATCCCGTTTTCCTGAAGCCGACATTCGCAGGATTCGGTCTCAATCTCCACATAATTTGGGGGTGGGAATGCTGATTTGAAAGTCTTTCTCAATACCTCTGAGGCAAGTTGCTAACTTTTAGGTGTCTGTAAACATGAATTTTGCCGTTTTTCTGTCGCAGTAAAACCACTCTCTCCTCTCCCTAAAACGGGTCATTTAATTTTATACAATCTCGCCCTGGGCATAAAATGCCAAATTAATAATGTCTCCCCTGGGGTCGGGGGAAGGCTGCGAAACACAGCTCAATTCTTTTTTCTTTAATTTAGAGTACCCAATTCTTTTTTTTCCAATTAAGGGGAAATTTAGCGTGGCCAATCCACCTACCCTGCACATCTTTGGGTTGTGGGGGTGAAACCCACGCAGACACGGGGAGAATGTGCAAACTCCACACGGACAGTGACCCAGAGCCGGGATCGAACCTGGGATCTCGCCGCCGTGAGGCAGCAGTGCTAACCCACTGCGCCACCATGCTGCCCCTATATAGCTCAATTCTTAATGCAGCCAGCTGGATCAGAGTGTAGGGACAGGAAGAGACCATTCAGCCCCTCTAGCCTATTCGGCCCTTTCATTCAGATAATGGCTGATCTGTATCTTAGCACCAACTATTTTAGTTCTGTATCCTTTGAAAGAAAATCTACCAATCTGTTTTTGAAGTTCCCAATTGGGCCCCCGAAAGCCTCAGCAGTTTTTTATGGGGGCGGAGGGGGTGGAAATTCCAGTTTCCCCCTTTCCCTGAGTGAGGAAGTGCTTCCTGACCTCGCCTCCTCAACTTGAATTTTAAGGTTATTTATCAACTCTTTTTTTTTAAAAAAACTCTTCCATATTTAACGATTACAAGCCTAGGTGTGTGACTGCTCATCGTTTAACCCTTTCAACCCTTTGGATGAGAAAGACTTGGTTTAAACCAACAAATTAAGTTTCACTACAAGAACAGCATGCAGAAGCATTAGTCTTGAAGCTGTAGTAACCACTGCTCCGCAGGCAAATGCAGCTGCCATTCTGTTCACCGGAAGATTCCTCGATTTGATTGGCACCCCATGTACCGTCGTCACCATTCACACGTGCCAGCACTGACGCACAGTGGCAGCTGTGTGCGCCATCTACAAGATGCGCTGCATCAACTCACCAAGGCTCCTTTGACAGCACCTTCAAAACCCAACACACCTACCATCTAGAAAGATAAGAGCAGGAGACACATGGAAACGCCACCACCTGCAAGTTCTCCGAGCATTGTGGACAGCACAATTGCTTCACAGCTCCAGGGTCCCAGGTTCGATTCCGGCTTGGGTCACTGTCTGTGCGGAGTCTGCACATCCTCCCCGTGTCTGCGTGGGTTTCCTCCGGGTGCTCCGGCTTCCTCCCACAGTCCAAAGATGTGCAGGTTAGGTGGATCGGCCATGCTAAATTACCCTTAGTGTCCAAAAAAAGGTTAGGTGGGGTTACCGGGATAGGGCGGAGGTGTGAGCTTGAGTAGGGTGCTCTTTCCAAGGGCTGGTGCAGACTCGATGGGCCGAATGGCCTCCTTCTGCACTAAATTCTATGTTATACGTAACTCCAGAATCTTGTCACTAATTAAATTGAGGCCAATTGTGAGCCAAATAGCCACTGTCCATTGTATGAAGCACATGATTTTGTGTTGAGTTGCCACAGGGCTGAGTAGAAGCTAATGAGGATTGAGAAGTGAAGGTCAAAAATTGACCATTCAGCCCTTTGAATGTTGTCCCTTCTGCGTTTATGCTCTTAAAACTGTTGCGGCTGATTGATGTGCCATCTCTGTGCCAAAAAAAAACTTGATCCTGCATGATATGAAACATGCAATTATTGTTTCCTTTACAGTTTGGTATTCTTGCAAATTGTCCTGATAAGTGCAAAATGAAAAACTTTGACAGCATGTGTCTTTTCTCAGCACTACCTGAGAATTAACTGAAGGGGGTCTTTGGGGGGAGACATTGTAATGAGGAGCTGTCTGCCCTCCAGTGGATGTAAAAGACCCCCTGGCCTCTATTCCAATTTTGAAGTAAAGCTGAGAATTTCTCCCCATGTCCCATCCAATATTTATCCCTCAGCCAATCAACATTGCCAAAACAGTTTTTACATGCGAAGTAGGAATAGAAGTGGGCCATTCGGCCCCTCGAGCCTGCTCCTCCATTCGGGGAGATCATGGCTGATCTGTTTTGTGTTTCAAATCTCCGAAAGCTTTTGATTCCCTTGAACAAGAATCTATCTACCGCTGCCTTAAAGTTATTCAATGACCCCGCCGCTACTGAGGCAGAGTGTTTCAAGGTTGCATAACCCTCTGAGAGAAAAATATTCTCCTCAGCTCTGACCCCTAATTATAAAACAGTGCCTTCTAATCCTGGATTCACCCACAAGAGGAAACAGCCTTTTCACGTCCGTGTTGTCGAGAGCATTTTCTGATCATTAACTTGTCTGCTGTTTGTGTGTGAGTTTTCTGTGTAAAGATTGGCTGCCACGTTTATGATGATGACAACGGAAAACAAAGGGTGGTTGTCGAGGGTTGTTTGTCAAACTGGAGGCCAGTGACCAGCGGTGTGCCTCAGGAATCAGTGCTGGGTCCACTGTTATTTGTTATTTATATTCATGATTTGGATGCGAATTTAGGAGGCATGGTTAGTAAGTTTGCAGTGACACCAAGATTGGACAGTGAAGAAAGTTATCGAGGATTGCAATGGGGTCTTGACCAATTGGGCCAGTGGGCCGACGAATGGCAGATGGAGTTTAATTTGGATAAATGTGAGGTGCTGCATTTTGGTTGATCGAATCAGAGCAGAACCTACTCCGTTAATGGTAGGGAGTTGGGGAGAGTTACAGAACAAAGAAATGAAATGAAAATTGCTCACAAGTAGGCTTCAAATGAAGTTACTGTGAAAAGCCCCTAGTCGCCACATTCCGGCGCCTGTTCGGGGAGGCTGGTACGGGAATTGAACCGTCCTGCTGGCCTGCCTTGGTCTGCTTTAAAAGCCAACGATTTAGCCCAGTGTGCTAAAGAGATCTAGGGGTACAGGTTGATAGCTCCTTGAAAGTGGAGTCGCAGGTGGGCAGGGTGGTGAAGAAGGCATTCAGCATGCTACGTTTTATTGGTCA
This sequence comes from Scyliorhinus torazame, assembly GCF_047496885.1. Lineage (NCBI taxonomy): Eukaryota > Metazoa > Chordata > Chondrichthyes > Carcharhiniformes > Scyliorhinidae > Scyliorhinus > Scyliorhinus torazame. The sequence continues at coordinate 19,211,618 of NC_092708.1, forward strand.
GAATGTCGAATACAGGAGTTGGGACGTCTTGCTGAAGTGGTACAAGACGTTAGTAAGGCCACACATGGAATACTGTGTTCAGTTCTGGCCACCCTATTATAGAAAGGATATTATTAAACTAGAAAGAGTGCAGAAGAGATTTACAAGGATGCTACCAGGACTTGATGTTTGAGTTGTAAGGAGAGGCTGGATAGACTGGGACCTTATTCCGTGGAGCGTAGGAAGCTTAGGGGCGATCTTATAGAGGTCTATAAAATAATGGGGGGCATAGAAAAGGTAGATAGTTGACATCTTTTCCCAAAGGTAGGGGAGTCTAAAACGAGAAGACACAGGTTTAAGATACAAAAGGGTCCAGAGGGCAATTGTTTCACACACAGGGTGGTGAGTGTCTGGAACGAGCTGCCAGAGGCAGTGGTAGAGGCGGGTACAATTTTGTTTTTAAAAAGCATTTAGACAAGTTATGGGAAAGCTGGGCATAGAGGGATATGGGCCAAATGCGGGCAATTGGGACTAGCTTAGCGGTTTAAAAACTGGGCGCCGTGGACAAGTTGGGCCGAAGGGCCTGTTTCCATGCTGTAAACCTCTATGACTTGATTGGCTGACGGCTTGAGACTGTGAAAGGCACTATATCAATGCAATTTTCTTGGTGTGAGAAGTTTGAAGCTTTTTTTTTTGAAAAAGAAACTATCGCCATTTGATGATGGATCAGTAATGCATGGGAATGAATTGAAAAGAGTGAAGGGGGAGGGAGGGGGTTTGGGAGAATGATTTTGGTTTGACTGAGTGTTGTTAACACAGAGAATGGCTGACCGAGAACAGGGTTTGGAGAGCTGAATTTACGATGGCTTTTCTTTTTCTTTTAAACAAACATTTTATTCAGGCATTTATGGTTTTATAACAACAAAAGATACAAATATAAATGTAAACCTAATTAAGTAAGTAACACCTGTTGTGTTGGGCGCTCTGGATCCGTGGAACACATACAGGTCACCAACACTTGTAATAGTGCAACACTATTTTATTGAGTCATTAACCATAAGACATAGGAGCGGAAGTAAGGCCATTCGGCCCATCGAGTCCACTCCGCCATTCAATCATGGCTGATTTCAACTCCATTTACCTGCTCTCTCTCCATAACCCTTAATTCCTCGAGAAATCAAGAATTTATCAACTTCTGTCTTAAAGACACTCAACGTCCCGGCCTCCACCGCCCTCTGTGGCAATGAATTCCACCGACCCACCACTCTCTGGCTGAAGAAATTTCTCCTCATCTCTGTTCTAAAGTGACTCCCTTTTATTCTAAGGCTGTGACCCCGGGTCCTAGTCTCCCCTGCTAATGGAAACAACTTCCCTACATCCACCCTATCTAAGCCATTCATTATCTTGTAAGTTTCGATTAGATCTCCCCTCAACCTCCTAAACTCCAATGAATATAATCCCAGGATCCTCAGACGTTCATCGTATGTTAGGCCTACCATTCCTGGGATCATCCGTGTGAATCTCCGCTGGACCCGCTCCAGTGCCAGTATGTCCTTCCTGAGGTGTGGGGCCCAAAATTGCTCACAGTATTCTAAATGGGGCCTAACTAATGCTTTATAAAGCTTCAGAAGTACATCCCTGCTTTTATATTCCAAGCCTCTTGAGATGAATGACAACATTGCATTTGCTTTCTTAATTACGGACTCAACCTGCAAGTTTACCTTTAGAGAATCCTGGACTAGGACTCCCAAGTCCCTTTACACTTCAGCATTATGAATTTTGTCACCGTTTAGAAAATAGTCCATGCCTCTATTCTTTTTTCCAAAGTGCAAGACCTCGCACTTGCCCACGTTGAATTTCATCAGCCATTTCTTGGACCACTCTCCTAAACTGTCTAAATCTTTCTGCAGCCTCCCCACCTCCTCCATACTACCTGCCCCTCCACCTATCTTTGTATCATCGGCAAACTTAGCCAGAATGCCCCCAGTCCCGTCATCTAGATCGTTAATATATAAAGAGAACAGCTGTGGCCCCAACACTGAACCCTGCGGGACACCACTCGTCACCGGTTGCCATTCCGAAAAAGAACCTTTTATCCCAACTCTCTGCCTTCTGCCTGACAGCCAATCGTCAATCCATGTTAGTACCTTGCCTCGAATACCATGGGCCCTTATTTTACTCAGCAGTCTCCCGTGAGGCACCTTATCAAAGGCCTTTTGGAAGTCAAGATAGATAACATCCATTGGCTCTCCTTGGTCTAACCTATTTGTTATCTCTTCAAAGAACTCTAACAGGTTTGTCAGGCACGACCTCCCCTTACTAAATCCATGCTGACTTGTCCTAATCTGACCCTGCACTTCCAAGAATTTAGAAATCTCATCCTTAACAATGGATTCTAGAATCTTGCCAACAACTGAGGTTAGGCTAATTGGCCTATAATTTTCCATCTTTTTCCTTGTTCCCTTCTTGAACAGGGGGGTTGCAACAGCGATTTTCCAATCCTCTGGGACTTTTCCTGACTCCAGTGACTTTTGAAAGATCATAACTAACGCCTCCACTATTTCTTCAGCTATCTCCTTTAGAACTCTAGGATGTAGTCCATCTGGGCCCGGAGATTTATCAATTTTTAGACCTCTTAGTTTCTCTAGCACTTTCTCCTTTGTGATGGCTACCATATTCAACTCTGCCCCCTGACTCTCCGGAATTGTTGGGATATTACTCATGTCTTCTACTGTGAAGACTGACGCAAAGTACTTATTTAGTTCCTCAGCTATTTCCTTGTCTCCCATCACAAAATTACCAGCGTCATTTTGGAGCGGCTCAATGTCAACTTTTGCCTCCCGTTTGTTTTTAATGTATTTAAAGAAACTTTTACTATCATTCCTAATGTTACTGGCTAGCCTACCTTCATATTTGATCCTCTCTTTCCTTATTTCTCTCTTTGTTATCCTCTGTTTGTTTTTGTAGCCTTCCCAATCTTCTGACTTCCCACTACTCTTTGCCACATTATAGGCTTTCTCTTTTGCTTTGATGCATTCCCTAACTTCCTTTGTCAGCCATGGCTGCCTAATCCCCCCTCTGATAACCTTTCTTTTCTTTGGGATGAACCTCTGTACTGTGTCCTCAATTACTCCCAGAAACTCCTGCCATTGCTGTTCTACTGTCTTTCCCACTAGGCTCTGCTCCCAGTCGATTTTCGTCAGTTCCTCCCCCATGCCCCTGTAGTTACCTTTATTTAACTGTAACACCTTTACATCTGATTCTACCTTCTTTCTTTCAAATTGGAGATTGAATTCTACCATATTATGATCACTGCCTCCTAAGTGCTCCCTTACTTTAAGATCTTTAATCAAATCTGGCTCATTACATAACATTAAGTCCAGAATGGCCTGTTCCCTCGTGGGCTCCATCACAAGCTGTTCCAAAAAGCCCTCCTGTAAACATTCAATGAATTCCCTTTCCTTGGGTCCACTGGCAGCATTATTTACCCAGTCCACCTGCATATTGAAGTCCCCCATGATCACTGTGACCTTGCCTTTCTGACATGCACTTTCTATTTTGTGGTGCATTTTGTGCCCCCGGTCCTGACCACTGTTAGGAGGCCTGTACATAACTCCCATTATGGTTTTTTTGCCTTTGTGGTTCCTCAACTCTACCCACACAGACTCCACATCATCTGACCCTATGTCATTTAGTGCTATTGATTTAATTTCATTCCTAATTAACAAGGCAACCCCGCCCCCTCTGCCCACCTCCCTGTCTTTTCGATAGGTAGTGAATCCCTGGATGTTTAAATGCCAGTCCTGAACCCCCTGCAACCATGTCTCTGTGATGCCTACCACATCATACCTGCCAGTCACAATCTGGGCCACAAGCTCATCTACCTTGTTCCGTACACTGCGCGCATTTAAATATAGCACCTTTAATTCTCTATTGACCGTCTCTTTTTGTTTTCTTAGTGTGGTGGACCTTGTTTTACTGAGCCTTTCCATACACTGTGTCATTTTGTGGGATGGGGACTATCGTAACCTCTCCTGAGTTTTGTCTTTTCGTGCTTTTTTGTATTCCTAAGCAGCTACGCTTCCCACTGCTTAATTCACCTCTTGGTTCCCTGACTGTTTAACATACTCTCACTGTGGGTTAACAAGATACTAGCTTTAACTAAAGACCTTTGCCTTGTCCTAACCAGTCGATGCACTTATCACATGGTGAATGTTTGTGCTGCAGGCTGTGAGCTCTGTCCTACCAGGAAGCTGCAGCTCGAATGAGCGGGAACTCTGATGCCCCCTGTCTTTCTAGTGCATGTGCTCTAACTGGTGATTGGCTGCGGTGTTGTGTGTGTTGATTGGTCCCACTGTGTGTCCATCAGTGTGTGTGTCTGCACCATGATATACTGGTGTATATTATGACATCCCCCCCCCCCCCTTTTATAAAACAATGTACATGTGTGGCAATATATAGTGTCTGGTGAGAATGTCCCTAACTACGTGTGTGTGAAAGACATATTTACAGGACTATGTACATGAGAACTAAGCTATTTACATGGGAAGGTGCCTGATGCAGAGAAACAGTGTGCAACAAGAATAACGAGATGAACACTATATACAAACCATGTAAACGATCAAACGGAAGAACAGAACAATTCAGAAAGTCTAAGTCCACAAATTTCACAAATTAAGTCTCTGAGGTGGGCGACAAATTCAGGTTGACCACCTCAAGGGTGGGTCAGGAGCCGCTGGCTGAGGAGCGGGCTGGACTGCGTCAGAGTCAGGGGGATGCAGGGTAACCGGAATCTCTGCATAGTCCTAGGCAGGGTCAGCAGGAGGGCGAGGCGACAGTGGAGGATCACGTTGCGAGCGTGGAACGAGACGAAGGGCGCGTCGATTGCGGCGCCAAATGGAGCCATCCGGTAGACGAACCAGGAACGAGCGGGGGGTCACCTGCCGAAGAACCACAGCAGTTGCAGACCAGCCACCATCCGGAAGATGGATGCGGACGTTGTCAGCTGGAGCCAGAGCAGGGAGATCAGCTGCACGGGAGTCATGAGCCGCCTTGTGCTGTGCACGAGACAGCTGCATCTGTCAAAGGACCGGAACGTGGTCGAGGTCTGGGACATGGATGGACGGCACCGTCGTCCTCAGGGTGCGACCCATGAGCAATTGGGCTGGCGACAGGTCAGTGGACAGTGGGGCCGAGCGATAGGCCAGCAGGGTGAGGTAGAAATCGGACCCAGCATCAGCAGCCTTGCAGAGGAGCCATTTGACTATATGGACTCCCTTCTCTGCTTTGCCGTTGGATTGGGGGTACAGGGGACTGGATGTCACATGGGCAAAATTGTACCGCCTGGCAAAGTTGGACCATTCCTGGGTTGCGAAGCAGGGGCCATTGTCCGACATCACAGTGAGTGGGATGCCGTGTCGTACAAAGGTGTCCTTACAGGCACGGATGACTGCAGACGATGTGAGGTTGTGCAACCGTATCACCTATGGGCAATTTGAAAAGTAGTCCACGATCCGGACATAGTCTCTACCCAGCGTGTGGAACAGGTCGATGCCCACCTTGGTCCAAGGTGACGTGACCAACTCATGGAGCTGCAGGGTCTCACGTGGTTGGGCCGGCTGGAAGCGCTGACAAGTGGGGCAGTTGAGCACTGTGTTGGCAATGTCTTCATTAATGCCGGGCCAGTACACTGCCTCTCGGGCCCATCGGCGGCACTTTTCCACGCCAAGATGGCCCTCGTGTAGCTGTCCCAGGACGAGCTGGCACATGCTATGCGGGATGACAATGCGGCCCAGTTTCAGAAGAACCCCGTCTACTACCGCCAGATCATCTCTGACATTGTAGAACTGAGGGCATTGGCCCTTGAGCCACCCATCTGTTAGGTGGCGCATGACACGCTGTAGCAAAGGGTCAGCCGCCGTCTCGCGGTGAATTTGGACGAGGCGTTCATCCGTGGCAGGTAGATTGGAGGCCACGAAGGCCACATGGGCGTCAACCTGGAAGATGAATCCCGCTGGGTCTCACGGAGTGTTGACTGCCCTGGAGAGAGCGTCCGCAATGATGAGGTCTTTGCCTGGGGTGCATACCAGCTGGAAGTCATATCGCCGGAGCTTGAGAAGAATACGCTGGAGGCGAGGCGTCATGTCGTTCAAGTCTTTCTGTATTATATTGACCAGCGGGCGATGGTCGGTCTCGACGGTGAATTGAGGAAGTCCGTACACATAATCGTGAAACTTAACCACACCGGTCAGAAGACCCAGGCACTCCTTTTCTATCTGCGCGTAGCGCTGTTCCGTGGGGGTCATAGTGCCTGACGCATATGCAACGGGGGCCCATGCTGAGGCCTCATTGCATTGCAGGAGCACTGCCCCAATGCCAGATTGGCTAGCATCGGTCGAAATTTTGGTCTCTTTTGCTGGATCAAAGAAAGCTAAGACCGGGGTCGTGGTGAGTTTGGTTTTGGGTTCTCTCTATTTGCGCTCGTGGGCAGGAAGCCAGTGGAAGTCTGTCGTCTTCCTTACCAGATTCCTGAGAGCCGTGTTAAGGGATCAACTTCCCTAAAAAGTTGACCATGCTCAGAAATCGGAGGACCGCCTTCTTGTCCTCTGGCATTTTCATGGCTGTGATAGCAGCCACCTTGTCCGCATCCGGCCGCACACCCAACTGGGAGATGTGGTCCCCGACGAACTTGAGTTCCGTCTGGCCGAAGGAGCATTTGGCCCTGTTGAGGTGGAGGCCCTGCTCGCGTATACGTTTGAATACGCGCTGGAGGCGACTGACATGCTCCTGCGGGGTGGTGGACCAAATGATTATGTCGTCAACATAGACGCGAACACCTTCAATGCCTTCCATCATTTGTTCCATGATCCTGTGGAACACTTCTGAAGCAGATATGATGCCAAACGGCATCCTGTTGTAACAATATCTGCCAAAAGGGGTGTTAAAGGTACACAGTTTCCTACTGGATTTGTCGAGCTGGATTTGCCAGAATCCTTTCGAGGCGTTGGGTTTGGTGAAGAGCTTGGCGTGAGCCATCTCGCATGAGATCTCTTCGCGCTTGGGAATTGGATAATGCTCCCTCATGATATTGCGATTCAGATCCTTGGGATCAATGCAAATTCTCAGCTCGCCGGAAGGCTTTTTTACACATACCATGGAACTGACCCAGTCGGTTGGTTCCGTGACTCTGGAGATCACTCCTTGGTCCTGGAGGTCCTGCAGCTGCTCCTTGAGGGGTGCTGGGACCCTGCGAGGTGCGTGCACCACAGGCATGGCATTCTGTTTCAATAAGATCTTGTAGGTGTATGGGAGCTTGCCCATGCCTTCGAAGACATTGTGGTGCTGGTTCATGATGGCGTCGAGTTGCGCCCTGAAGTCGGTGCCCTGAAAGGTAGACGTGTCATCAGGAGAGAGAGTGAACTCTCTGAACTAGGTTCAACAGCTTGCATGCCTGCGCACCAAGCTGGGAGGCTTTCGAGGAGCCCACGATTTCAAAAGGAAGGATAGCTTTGCGTGACCTGTGCATAGTTCAAGTTGGCACAAGCCGCTGGCATCAATGGCATTGCCATTGTAATCCAATAGCTGGCAGGCTGATGGAAGGATGACTGGTTTGACACGAAGGCTGGGGCACCAATGTCCAGGCGGAATCGTATTTGGGACCGGTTGACCGTCAGGGTGGCACACCACTCATCGTCTGGATCGATGCTGTATATCGACAGCGGCTGGCGTCTTTGCTTCGGGGACACCCTGTTTTTTGTCACGATACCGACTCGATAAGGCGCCTTTGGGTCCTCGGTGTCACTGCTGTGTGGGAGGTCCGCATGGGACTCGGTGACCGTGGGTTGAATTGCCCGGACATTCCTGCGAGGCTGGCTGAAGCGATATGAATTGGCAGGCTGAGCTGCTCGGCATAAGGCAGCATAGTGGCCAAGTTTGCCACATCTTAGGCATTGTCGAGATTTGGCAGGGCATCGCCGTTTTAAATGGGCGGAGCCACAGTTGCCGCACGTCGTAGCGTCAGCACGTTCACTACACCACCGCGCATGCGCGGTGCGGTCGTGCGTGGTGCGCGCCTGTGCATTACGTTCTTCGACGTCGCCGTCCCCTCGTTTGGTGCGCACAAGCGCGGGAGTCCGCGAAAAGCGCGCAAAATGGCCGCCCTCATCCAGACTGAGGCCCTGGAGTTGCTCAATTGCTTGGACCCGTTCTGCCTCGTGGGTGCCTGGAACGCATTGCCGGCGAAGGTGGTAGAGAAGGGCACTTTACTTGGATGTGGGAATACCGACTCGTGGCGTTTTCGTGTAGGACACGGGTGTCAATGGCGGTCGTTAGGGTGAGCTGCTTTACTTTGAGGAGCTGCTGTCGAAGGGGGTCCGGCATCAGAGTTCCCGCTCATTCGAGCTGCAGCTTCCTAGTAGGACAGAGCTCACAGCCTGCAGCACAGACATTCACCATGTACTGAGTGCATCGACTGGTTAGGACAAGGCAAAGGTCTTTAGTTAAAGCTGGTATCGTGTTAACCCACAGTGAGAGTATGTTAAACTGTTAATGACTAAATGAAAATGAAATGAAAATTGCTTATTGTCACAAGTAGGCTTCAAATGAAGTTATTGTGAAAAGACCCTAGTCGCCACATTCCGGCGCCTGTTCGGGTAGGCTGTTACGGGAATTGAACCGTGCTGCTGGCCTGCCTTGGTCTGCTTTAAAAGCCAGCGATTTAGCCCAGTGTGCTAAAATAGTGTTGCACTATTTCAAGTGTTTGGTGACCTGTATGTGTTCCACAGATCCAGAGCGCCCAACACAACAAATTCCCAAGTCCCTCCATCTCCTCTCCCTGATCCCGCCTAAACTAAACTAACTCCCTCTACCACCCCCCCCCCCCCACCCCCCCCCGCCTTATCGTATCTGCTAACAGTTTAATTTTCCCCGAAGAAGTCGATAAATGTCTGCCACCTCCGGACGAACCCTAACTCTCAGGGCGAACTGAATTTTCTCAAGCCTGAGAAACCCGGCCATGTTGCTAACCCATACCCCCGATTTCGGGGGCTCCGAGTCCCTCTAAGCTAATAAGAACAAAGAAAAATTACAGCACAGGAACAGGCCCTTCGGCCCTCCAAGCCTGCGCCGATCCAGATCCTCTATCTAAAACTGTCGCCTATTTTCTAAGGATCTGTATCCCTCTGCTCCCTGCCCATTCATGTATCTGTCTAGATACATCTTAAATGACGCTATCGTGCCCGCCTCTACCACCTCCGCCGGCAATGCGTTCCAGGCACCCACCACCCTCTGCGTAAAGAACCTTCCATGCATATCTCCCTGAAACTTTTCCCCCCTCATAACATCCGTCTCCGAGGCTGCCAAGGAGGCAAAGACCAAAACGTCCGCCTCTCTCACCCCCTCGACTCCCGGTTGCGATGGCTTTTCATGGGATGTGGACAAGTATCGGTTGGGAGGGGGGGGGGGGGGGCGGGGGAGGAAGGCTCGTTTGGAACAGGAACACCAGTATTGACTCGATGGGCTGAATGGCCTGCTTCTGAGCTGTGCAATTCAATATAACTTGAGGCAATAACAGCATTTTATAATTCGCTCTGTGGGCTGAGAATTCATTAAGGGTTGATTAGGCAGGCATGCAGATACGCATTTATTAAAATATCAGATCTAATATAATTAGCACCGGTTTGACTGTCATTGCCTCAGATTTTACCGAGCTGCCTTCTCCCAGTTAATGACTGCAGAATTTTTCATTTTAATTTGTGGTGTTTTGTCTGTGTGACTAAATGCCAACGTCAAGCGTGACCATCCGGTTTAAAATTTTTCACCGATTTTCTTTCACCTTTTGGATAGTTAAAATAAAATGGAGGGTGATGTGAATAAATGAGTTTGTGGGTCAGGAGAGATGAGTCATATACTGCTACCTAGGCCCCTGGAGGACTGCAGACAGATTGTATCTCACGCTCTCTCTCTCTCTCTCTCTCTCTCTCTATCTCTGCCTGTCGCTCTCTTTCGTTCCCTCTCTGCTTGTCTGTCTTGCTCTCCCACCTCTCTTTCACTAGATGCCAGTCTGACATATTATTACGATGTGGTGAGTGGGAGTTGGTCAATTAGTTTTTTACACTGATTACTTGAGGTTAAAAATAAAACATCCTTTTTTTTTCTAAAGAGAGAGGCTTCCAGAAGAGGATTAATAAAACAAGTGTTCCTTTGTTTAAATTACTCCACCGACTACTGATGAAGCAGAAAGAAAGCTCCCATCATTAACCTTTCGTACACCTTCACCCATCCCCCTGAAGCACCATCATCAATTTGCATTCATGTGGCGCCTGTGTCCAAAGCATTGCAAGTAAGGAGGTGTCGGGGGCCGTGTGATCAATAGCTCGGTAGGCTTTAAGGAGTGTCTTGCAAGGAGGAGAGAGATTGGGAGAGGTCCAGGGAGGGTGTTGCCGAGCATGAGGCCCAGGCAGCTGAAGGCCAAACTGGCAGCGGTGGAGCGATGGGGTTGCTCCATACCGCAGATTTCGGAGGGTTGTTGGTGAAGGTTACAGAGGTAGAGAGGGGCAAAGCCGTGGGACGTTTCGAACACCAGCATGGGAAGGTTAAAATGAGGCACTGCTGGACCAGATGCTAATGTAGGTCAGAGAGTGCATCTGGATGGAAATTGTCCCATTGGGCAGACGCAGCATGGGTTCATAAAGGGCAGATCGTGCCTAACTAATTTAGTGGAATTTTTTGAGGACATTAACAGTGCGGTAGATAACGGGGAGCCAATGGATGTGGTATATCTGGATTTCCAGAAAGTCTTTGACAAGGTGCCACACAAAAGGTTACTGCATAAGATAAAGATGCATGGCATTAAGGGGAAAGTAGTAGCATGGATAGAGGATTGGTTAATTAATAGAAAGCAAAGAGTGGGGATTAATGGGTGTTTCTCTGGTTGGCAATCAGTAGCTAGTGGTGTCCCTCAGGGATCAGTGTTGGGCCCACAACTGTTCACAATTTACATAGATGATTTGGAGTTGGGGACCAAGGGCAATGTGTCCAAGTTTGCAGACGACACTAAGATAAGTGGTAAAGCAAAAAGTGCAGAGGATACTGGGAAGTCTGCAGAGGGATTTGGATAGGCTAAGTGAATGGGCTAGGGTCTGGCAGATGGAATACAGTGTTGACAAATGTGAGATTATCCATTTTGGTAGGAATAACAGCAAAAGGGATTATTATTTAAATGATAAAATATTAAAACATGCTGCTGTGCAGAGAGACCTGGGTGTGCTAGTGCACGAGTCGCAAAAAGTTGGTTTACAGGTGCAACAGGTGATTAAGAAGGCAAATGGAATTTTGTCCTTCATTGCTAGAGGGGTGGAGTTTAAGACTCGGGAGGTTCTGCTGCAATTGTATAAGGTGTTAGTGAGGCCACACCTGGAGTATTGTGTTCAGTTTTGGTCTCCTTACTTGAGAAAGGACGTACTGGCACTGGAGGGTGTGCAGAGGAGATTCACTAGGTTAATCCCAGAGCTGAAGGGGCTGGATTACGAGGAGAGGCTGAGTAGACTGGGACTGTACTCGTTGGAATTTAGAAGGAGGAGGAGGGATCTTATAGAAACATATATAATTATGAAGGGAATAGATAGGATAGATGTGGGCAGGTTGTTTCCACTGGCGGGTGAAAGCAGAACTAGGGGGCATGGCCTCAAAATAAGGGGAAGTAGATTTAGGACTGAGTTTAGGAGGAACTTCTTCACCCAAAGGGTTGTGAATCTATGGAATTCTTTGCCCAGTGAAGCAGTAGAGGCTCCTTCATTAAATGTTTTTAAGATAAAGATAGTTTTTTGAAGAATAAAGGGATTAAGGGTCATGGTGTTCGGGCTGGAAAGTGGAGCTGAGTCCACAAAAGATCAGCCATGATCTCATTGAATGGTGGAGCAGGCTCGAGGGGCCAGATGGCCTACTCCTGCTCCTAGTTCTTATGTATGTTCTTATGTCCATTCTTGGCAGGATTAGATGGGTTGTTCCTGCTATCAAACGCCATTCTGGTTTTTTTTTCGAGCTTCAGTGGGGAACGCCCCACCGAGGCCGCATCCTGTCGCCCCGATCTCTCGACCCCCAGATCCCTCCCAACTCACCTGTTGGGGGGGTCCTCGAGCCCCCCCACACCTCACCTCATATGGGCAGGGCTGCCCTGGGCCCGATGCCCGGCATGGGCAATTTGCCACCTGGGTGCCTTGGCACTGCCACCCGGGTGCCTTGGCACTGCCACCCATGTGCCATGCTGGAACTGCCAAGGCTGGCAGGGGCATTGCCAGGGCACCAGGCTGGCAGTGCCATGGTGCCCAGGTGGCAGCAGCAGTGCCAGGGTGCCACCCTGCCCAGATACCAACCACCTGGGGGTTTCCGATCACCTGATAGATCCCCCTCAAGTGCTGTTCCGCCTCCTCTCCATTTGTGGGGACCAGTACTAATAGGCGCCTGGCCGGGATATCCTCGGCGAGGCCGGTAAATCCCGGCAGCCGGTTAGATTTGGCGTAGGCAGAGTTAAGTGACTTAATGCTGCACGGTAGCACAGCAGATAGCACTGGTGCTTTACAGCGCCAGAGTCCCATGTTCGATCCCGGCTTGGGTCACTGTCTGTGCGGAGTCTGCACATCCTCCCCGTGTGTGCGTGGGTTTCCTCCGGGTGCTCCGGTTTCCTTCCACAGTCCAAAGATGTGCAGGTTCGGTGGATTGGCCGTGATAAATTGCCCCTTAGTGTCCAAAACGGTTAGGTGGGGTTACTGGGTTATAGGGATAGGGTGGGAGTGTGGGCTTAAGTAGGGTGCGCTGTCCAAGGGCCGGTGCCGACTCGATGGGCCGAATGGCCTGCTGCACTGTAAATTCTATGAACTCTGCAAGTCAATGGGTGGGACATTTTTCTTATTCGTTTACAGGACGTGCGTGTCGCTGGTTAGGCCTGCATTTATTGCCCACCCCTAGTTGCCCTTCATGATCCGATCTCCTTTACGTCTCATTAGATCCCGCGGCGAGACGTAACGACTGTCGGGAAAACCGGAAGAGGCCTCTTGCGGGTACTGCTGGCCACGTCCCGTCCTAATTCATGGTCACCATCTCTTCTAGATTTTATTATTTGAATTTAAATTCCACCAGCTGCCGTGGTGGGATTTGAAGCCGTGACCTCTGGGATTGCTAGACCAGTGACATTGCTGTTTAGCCACCATCCTTCTGATGTAATAAGTGGCAGAGTGTTGGATGAACCTTGATTGACGCTGGGTGTCCAATGATCAGACAGTATCGGGAAGGCTATTGAACTGTGTGAGGAAAGTGCAGATGACCCATTAGAGACCTCCCTCCTCCCCCAGCACTTGTCTACACGCATGTCATCAGAGACACCAGGTTGTGTCCTAGATTAAACCACTTCTTTCTCCCCCAGCCCCAGGGCAAACCTACATGTTTAGTACAAACGATAAATTGCATTTCTATAGCGCATGTTGTGACTTCAGGGCGTTCCCAAGCACTTTGCCGCCTATGAACTTTGATTCTAGGAGCTGGTTTAGCACAGGGCTAAATAGATAGGGCAGCACGGTAGCATTGTGGATAGCACAATTGCTTCACAGCTCCAGGGTCCCAGGTTTGATTCCCGACTTGGGTCACTGTCTGTGCAGAGTCTGCACTTTCTCCCCGTGTCTGCGTGGGTTTCCTCCGGGTGCTCCGGTTTCCTCCCACAGTCCAAAGACGTGCAGGTTAGGTGGATTGGCCATGATAAATTGCCCTTAGTGTCCAAAATTGCCCTTAGTGTTGGGTGGGGTTACTGGGTTATGGGGATAGGGTGGAGGTGTTGACTTTGGGTAGGGTGCTCTTTCCAAGAGCCGGTGCAGACTCGATGGGCTGAATGGCCTCCTTCTGCACTGTAAATTCTATGATAATCTATGATGATTAAAGCAGACCAAGGCAGGCCAGCAGCACGGTTCGATTCCCGTACCAACCTCCTCGAACAGGCGGCGGAATGTGGCGACTAGGGACTTTTCACAGTAACTTCATTTGAACCCTACTTGTGACAAGCGATTTTCCTTTCATTTTCATGTGTGGCCATTGTTGTGACGCAGGGAAACACGGCAACTAATTTTCACACAGCAAGATCCCACAAAGAATGACTAAATAATCTGACGGTTTAGTGATTTTGGTTGAGGGACAAATATTGGACCAGGACACCAGCCTCCTCCACCTCTTCAAAATGGGGGCCTTGACCGATTACGTCTAGTCGAGTGAGCAGACGTTCTTGGGATTCGTATCTTGTCTGAAAGACGGCACGTCCAACAGCACAGCACTCTCCCAGTCCAGCCCCGAGAGTGCCCGTCTGGATTACGTGTTCAAGTCTCTGTAGTGGGAGCTTCAAACCACCCCCACGACCTTCTGACGGGGCCAATAGAGAGCAGCTACGCTACAGCGGTCCCCGTGAAGGCGGTTACCGGAGAGACACCTCTGGAGGGAGACCGGATTATGGGAAATGAATGGGGATGGGGGAGGGCATGCCGGGTTATGTTGACAGATCCCAAGTCCAATTCTGCTGCTCATGTCCTGTTGGACGTTGGTGTGAATTCTTCAATGAATTCTTGGCGCTGCTCCTGTGCAGTGGTCAGATCTTAAAGCAGTTGCTATGGTCCCGTTGCTAGGCACTGGGTTGCCTTGAGGCCTGTTGTGTGCGATGTATATTATTGGGTGGTTCTTGAAGATTGTTATAATAGAGATCCTAATGTTCCAACCTGTTTCATATTTTTTTCTCTCATTTTGAAGGCTGTCTGTTTGAAGAGAGGCTCTGTTCGCACGAGGAGCTCTGTGCAAATGGTAAGTCCAAATTCCTGCTATACAAGATTGGAATTGCAACTACTCCCTCTTTGCTTATTTATTTTCTTATGGTGTCTGTTATGTTCAATGCAAGTGTAGAAAAACTAAGCACCATCAGACAGTCATATGCAAACTACAGCTCCCTCTACACTGTCCCCATCAAACACTCCCAGGACTGATCCATCATGGGGTTAGATACAGAGTAAAGCTCCCTCTACACTGTCCCCATCAAACACTCCCAGGACTGATCCATCATGGGGTTAGATACAGAGTAAAGCTCCCTCTACACTGTCCCCATCAAACACTCCCAGGACTGATCCATCATGGGGTTAGATACAGAGTAAAGCTCACTCGACACTGTCCCCATCAAACACTCCCAGGACTGGTCCATTAAGGGGTTAGATACAGGGTAAAGCTCCCTCTATACTGACCCCATCAAACACTCCCAGGACAGGTACAGCACGGGGTTAGATACAGAGTAAAGCTCCCTCTACACTGAACCTATCAAACACTCCCAGGACAGGTGCAGCATGGGGTTAGATACAGAGTAAAGCTCCCTCTACACTGTCCCCATCAAACACTCCCAGGACAGGTACAGCACGGGGTTAGATACAGAGTAAAGCTCCCTCTACACTGTCCCCATCAAACACTCCCAGGATAGGTACAGCATGGATACAGAGTGGGAATGCTGCAGGTAGAACTCCATACAGCTCCAGTTAATGTTCATGATGTATGAAATGTTCCCATTGTTGAATGTTAATGTGGAATCTGT
This sequence comes from Scyliorhinus torazame, assembly GCF_047496885.1. Taxonomy (NCBI): domain Eukaryota; kingdom Metazoa; phylum Chordata; class Chondrichthyes; order Carcharhiniformes; family Scyliorhinidae; genus Scyliorhinus; species Scyliorhinus torazame. The sequence continues at coordinate 19,227,198 of NC_092708.1, forward strand.
TGTCTGGACTGTTGATGGTCTGTACCTATTCCTGAGGCAGCTGGATCGGACAGAATCAAACTCGATCCACATGAAGACCTTAACAGCCAAGCATCAAGTTTGGGCTGTGCAGAGGGAAGTGAGTGATGGAGATATTCCTCGGATTGTTCATCAGTCTCTGATTCCAGAGGGGTGAGAAATGATTCATAAATGGCCTGGTGTCTCACTCCGTGATGTTTCTCAGTCCGACACCATGTCAGAAGGTGCATTGCTATTTTTCTAACGTTAATTCATTCATGGGATGGGCCAACCTTTATTGCCCATCCCTAATTGCCCTTGCGAAGGTGGTGGTGAGCTGCCTTCTTGATCCACTGCAGTCCATGTGGAGTAGGTCCACCCATTGTGCTGTTAGAGAGGGAGTTCCAGGACTTCGACCAGGCGATGGTGAAGGAATGACGATATACTTCCAAGTGAATGACTTGTGTGACGTATAATGTATAGTATAATATAGTGTAGTATAATATAGTAATCTTTTTTTGTCACTAGTAGGCTTACATTAACGCTGCAATGAAGTTACTGTGAAAAGCCCCTAGTCGCCACACTGCGCCACCTGTTCAGGTACACTGAGGGAGAATTCAGAATGTCCAATTCACCTAACAGTACATCTTTCGGGACATGTGGGAGGAAACCGGAGCACCCGGAGGAAACCCGCGCAGACACGGGGAGAACGTGCAGACTCCCCACAGACAGCGACCCAAGCTGGGAATCGAACCTGGGACCCTGGGGCTGTGAAGCAACAGTGCTAACCACTGTGTTACCGTGCTGTCCTTGGGGGGAACTTGCAGGTGGTGGTGTTTCCATGTATCTGCTGCCCTTGTCCTTCTAGGTGATTGAGGTTGTGGGTTTGGAAGGCGCTGTCGAAGGAGCCTTGTTGAGTTGCTGCAGTGCATCATGTAGATGGTACACACGGCTGCCACGGTGTGTCGGTGGAAGGTGTTTACTGTGGAAGATGGGGTGCCAATCAAGTGGGCTGCTTTGTCCTGGATGTATTAAGCTTTTTGAGTGTTGTTAGAGCTGTGCTCATCCAGGCACCTGGGGAGTATTCCATCACACAGAGGATTTGTGCCTTGTAGATGGTGGACAGGCTTTGGGGAGTCAGGAAATGAGTTAGTTGCTACAGGATTCCCAGGCTCCATAGAATCATAGAATTTACAGTGCAGAAGGAGGCCATTCGGCCCATCGAGTCTGCACCGGCTCTTGGAAAGAGCACCCCACCAAGGTCAACACCTCCACCCTATCCCCACAACCCAGTAACCCCACCCAACACCAAGGTCAATTTTTGACAGTAAGGGCAATTTAGCCTGGCCAATCCACCTTACCTGCACATTTTTGGACTGTGGGAGGAAACCGGAGCACCCGGAGGAAACCCACGCACACACGGGGAGGATGTGCAGACTCCGCACAGGCGGTGACCCAAGCCGGAATCGAACCTGGGACCCTGGAGCTGTGAAGCAATTGTGCTATCCACAATGCTACCGTGCTGCCCTTAGGGTGGCACCGTGGCACAATGGTTAGCATTGCTGCCTCACGACGCCGCGGACCTGGGTCACTGTCCGTGTGGAGTTTGCACATCCTCCCTGTGCCTGCCTGGATCTCACCCCCACAACCCAAAAAGATGTGCAGGGGAGGTGGATTGGCCGGGCTAAATTGCCCCTTAATTGGAAAAAATATTTGGGTACTCTAAATTTATAAAAAAAGAAAAACAATATATTTTAAAAAAGAAGGATTCCTAGCCTCTGACCTGCTCTTGTAGCAACAGTATTTGTCTGGCTAATCCAGTTTAGTTTCTGGTCAATGGTAACCCCAGGATGTTGATACTAGGGGGCTCAGCGATGGGAATGTCATTGAATGTCTCCTTTGTTGGAGATGGTCATTGCCACTTGTCATTGTAACTTACCATTTTTCAGCCCAAGCTTGGATATTGTCCAGGTCTTGCTGCGTTTGGGCATGGATTCCTTCATCGTCGCGAATGGTGATGCACACACTGCAGTCATTTGCAACTATCTCCACATTTCACCTTATGTTGGAAGGAAGGTAATTGATGAAGCAATTCAAGATGGTTGGGTCTAAGACATTACATCGGACAGCGATAGTAATGTCTCCGGACTGAGATAATTGACTTCCCAACAACTGCCACCATCTTCCTTTTGTGCCAAGTATGACTCCAACCAGGAGAGTGTTTTCCCCCTGATTCCCATTGACTCCAGTTTAGCGAGGGCTCCTTGATTCCATACTCAGTCAAATGCTGCCTTGATGTTAAGAGCAGTCACTCCCACCTCACCTCGGGCATCCAGCTCTTCTGTCCATGTTTGAACCAAGGCTGTAATGAGGTCAGGAGCTGAGTGACCCTGGGCGGAACCCAAACTGAGTGTCCGTGAGCAGGTTATTGCTAAGTAAGTAAGATAGCACTGTTAACAACACTTTCCATTACTTTGCTGATGATACATACATAGATACATAGAAGATAGGAGCAGGAGGAGGCCTTTTGGCCCTTCGAGCCTGCTCCGCCATTCATCACCATCATGGCTGATCATCCAACGCAATAGCCTAATCCTGCTTTCTCCCCATAGCCTTTGATCCCATTCTCCCCAAGTGCTATATCCAGCCGCCTCTTGAATATATTCAAAGTTTTAGCATCAACTACTTCCAGTGGTAATGAATTCCACAGGCTCACCTCTCTTTGGGTGAAGAAATGTCTCCTTATCTTTGTCCGAGTTCACCCTGAATCCTCAGACTGTGACCCCTGGTTCTGGGGACACCCATCATTGGTGACATCTTCCCTGCATCTACCCTGTCTAGTCCTGTTAGAATTTTATAAGTCTCTATGAGATCCCCCCTCATTCTTCTGAACTCCAGCGAGAACAATCCTAACCTGGTCAATCTCTTCTCATATGACAGTCCCGCCATCCCTGGAATCAGTCTGGTAAACCTTCGCTGCACTCCCTCGAGAGCAAGAACATCCTTCCTCAGAGAAGGAGACCAAAACTGCGCACACTACTCCAGGTGATGGAGAATAGACGGATGGGTAGTAACGGCCGGGTTGGATTTGTCCTGTTTTTTGTGAACCGGAGATGCCTGGGCAATTTTGCACATTGCCGTGTAGATGCCAGTGTTGTAGCTTTCCTGGAACAGCTTGGCCAGGGGCGTGTCAAGTTCCGGAGCAGAAGTCCTCTGTATCATTGCCGGAATATTGTCAGGGCCCAGAGCCCTTTGCAGTATACAGTGCCCTCAGCCATTTTTTGGAGTGACTTTGAGGTTGGGATTTTGGAGCATTCTCCTTTTAGTTTAATTGTCCATCGCCAGGATTCAGGATTGGAAATGGCACCACTTTGGAGCTGAAACTTGATCAGTTGGTTGTGGGATTCACTAGCCCTGTCTATCACTTGCTGACTAGCTGGTTGGCACGTAAGCCATCCTGTATTGTAGCTTCACCAGGTTGACACTGTTGCTCCTGGCATGCTCTCCTGTACTCTTCATTGATCCCCTGGCTGGCTGCTAATTGTAGAGTGGGGGATAATCCGGGCCATGAGGTTCCAGATTGTGGTGGAGTACAATTCTGCTGATGGCCCACAGCGTCTCATGGATGCCTGGCTTTGAGTGGCTGGACCCGTTTGAAATCTATCTCATTTTGCACGGTGGTAGCGCCACACAACACGATGGAGGGTATCTGCATTGTCTGCGCAAGAACTGTGCAGTGGTCAGCCCTACCAATATTGTCAGAGACACAAGCTTCTGCAACAGGTAGGTTGTTGAGGAGCAGATCTAATAAGGTTTCTTGTCCGATTGGTTCCCTCGCCACCCGTCACAGGCCCTGTCAAGCAGCTATGTCCTTTAGGATCCGGCCAACTCGGTCTGTGGTAGTCCTACCTGATGTGTTGGGTGCTCTGCTACACAGACGAACCAACACGGTTGCGAATGGTACAACTCAGTTTTATTGCTAACATTTAATTACAGTGGTAAACTGGATACTGAGGTTCGATCATAACCCTAGAATCTGTGGGCCTCTTCCTAATACTATCTTGTAGTGGCACTCAGCACATGGTGGATGTCTGAGTGGCTTGCTATGAGCTCTGTGCCCTGAGCTGTCTCCTGCTGGAATGAGCTGGAAGTGTCGTGTTCCCTGTTTTGTAGTGTGTATGCTCTTGCCTGTGATTGGCTGTGGTGTTGTGTGTGTTGATTGGTCCGTTGATCTGTCCATCAGTGTGTATGTATAGAACATAGAACATAGAAAAATACAGCACAGAACAGGCCCTTCGGCCCACGATGTTGTGCAGAACTTTTGTCCCAGATTAAGAACAAATTAATCTACACCTCATCATTCTACCGTAATCCATGTACCTGTCCAATAGCCGCTTGAAGGTCCCTAATGTTTCCGACTCAACTACTTCCACAGGTGGTGCATTCCATGCCCCCACTACTCTGTGGGTAAAGAACCTACCTCTGATATCCCTCCTATATCTTCCACCTTTCACCTTAAATTTATGTCCCCTTGTAATGGTTTGTTCCACCCGGGGAAAAAGTCTCTGACTGTCTACTCTATCTATTCCCCTGATCATCTTATAAACCTCTATCAAGTCGCCCCTCATCCTTCTCCGCTCTAATGAGAAAAGGCCAAGCACCCTCAATCTTTCCTCGTAAGACCTACTCTCCATTCCAGGCAAAATCCTGGTAAATCTCCTTTACACCTTTTCCAAAGCTTCCACACCCTTCCTAAAATGAGGCGACCAGAACCGCACACAGTACTCCAAATGTGGCCTTACCAAGGTTTTGTATAGCTGCATCATCACCTCATTGCTCTTAAATTCAATCCCTCTGCTAATGAACGCTAGCAAACCATTGGCCTTCTTCACAGCTCTATCCACTTGAGTGGCAACTTTCAAAGATCTATGAACATAGACCCCAAGATCTCTCTGCTCCTCCACATTGCCAAGAACCTACCGTTAACCCTGTATTCCGCATTCATATTTGTCCTTCTAAAATGGTTTCAGGGTTAAACTCCATCTGACACTTCTCAGCCCAGCTCTGCATCCTATCTATGTCTCTTTGCAGCCGACAACAGCCCTCCTCACTATCCACAATTCCGCCAATCTTCATATCGTCTGCAAATTTACTGACCCACCCTTCAACTCTCTCATAGAATCATAGAATTTACAGTGCAGAAGGAGGCCATTCAGCCCATCGAGTCTGCACCGGCCCTTACAAAGAGCACCCTACTCAAGCCCACATATCTACCCTGTCCCAGTAACCCCCACTTAACCTTTTTGGACACTTTAGCATGTTTGTACCATGATGTTTACCTGAATATCATGACACTACCGAGCCACTCTTCATGATGGACATTGAAGTCCCCACCCAGAGCATATTCTGCCCCATTGCCACCTTCTATGATCCTTCCAAGTAATGTTCCACATGGAGGATTACTGACTGATCAGCTCAGGGAGGGAGCTAGGTGGTAATCAGTAGGAGGTTTCCTTCCCATGTTTTGACGGATTGATAATGCGGTTGACGTAACTGAATGGCATTTGACAGGAGGGAGGTCACTGAATCAACATGATTTCCAAAAATTCTTCCATGGGAATGTGGGTGTCACTGGCTGAGCCAGGGTATATCGCCCAAATCTCATTGCCCTTGTGGGGCATTTAAGAGTCACCCACATTGCTGTGGGGTCACATGCAGGCCAGATCGGGTAAGGGACGGGAGATTTCCTTCCCTAAAGGACATTAGTGAACCAGATGGGTTTATAGCACTGCTGCCTCACAGCTCCAGGGTCCCGGGTTCAATTCCGGCCTTAGGTGACTGTGTGGAGTCTGCACGTTCTCCCCATGTCTGCGTGGGTTTCCTCCGGGTGCTCCGGTTTCATCCCAAAGATGTGCAGGTTAGGTGGATTAGCCATGCTAAATTGTTGTCCAAGAGGTTATGTGGGGTGATGGGGATATGCGGGTACCAGGGGTTGGGAGCTCGGTCAGGTGCTCTTTCGGAGGGTTGGTAGCAGACTCGATGGGCCAAATGGCCTCCTTTTGCACTGTAGGGATTCTATGATTTCTATGACTGGTTCATCGTTAGGGTAATACCAGATTTCTAATCAAATTCCACCAATTGCCATGGTGGGATTCAAACCCAGGACCTCCGAGCATTAACCTGGGTCTCTGGATGACTAGTCCAGTGACAATACCACTGCACCACTGCCTCCCTTAAGATACTTTAAGAATCTCAGTCCTATTGGATTTCACCCTGTGCATTTCGGAGTGCTTGGAGCATTGTTGCGATGAAATGTTCCGGTGTGTGTGGGAGAAGTATATTCAGTGACTGACTCACTCAGTTTTCCCTCCCCTCTATTGCTGTCCTTCAAGGCTGCGAGTGGGTGGAAGGCTACATCGCTGACAGCTCTCCTCCTGATCCAGCTTGAGTTGTAATTAACATCCATCGTAACAGCTTCTCGGGGAGAGGTTTAAAAAGGTGCGCAAAGAACAGTTAAACGATAGGGCGGAATTGCTTCCCGAAGAAGAGGATTGTGCTGGGTTTGGGATTGGGGGCTGCAGAGAGGAAATAGACAGACAGACAGGCGGACGGAGGAGTGGGGGTTAAATTTCCCGGCCGCTAGAAACTTGCGGGAATGAAGTTTCGGAAAACGCTGGGAATACTCAGCATCTGTGGAGAGAGAAACAGAATGGATGTTTCAGGTCGATGACCTTTCATCCGAAGTGGGAATAGTTTTCTTTATTCCTTCGTGGGATGTGGGCGTTGCTGGAAAGGCAGAATTCATAGCCCATCCGTAATTGCCCTAGAACTGAATGGTTTACTCGGTCATTTCAGAGAGGCAGTGAAGAGTCAACCACATTGCTGTGGGTCTGGAGTCACATGTAGGCCAGACCGGGTAAGGGCGGCAGATTTCCTTCCCTAAAGGACATCAGTGAATCAGATGGGGCTTTACAGCAACCGGTGACAGTGCTCACCATTACTGAAACTAGTTTTGTGTCCCAGATTTTTGTATTGAATGGGATTCAAACCCATGTCCCAAGACCCATTAGCCTGTGCCTCTGGTTGATGAGGCCAGTGATTGTACCACTATGGGTAGTTTTAAGCATATACAGTGGCAGGGTGATACGCAATCAATACGCTTGAGTCCACGTGGAGTCCTATCGATTCAGCTTTAATCAGATAGAACTGTACCCAGCAGCGAAGTTACAGAAGTGAAGGCTGCTGGGATGGCATTGGTTCTTATACCCCGCCATTCAGGGCGGGGCTATGTAGATTGCCCAATGGTAGACCCCGCGGTCTAGCCAACGGTCATTCCTCTCTCTGGTACCGCAATACCTGGTATTACCACATTCACCCCCTGTTAAAAAAGAGCCAGCGGGGTGATGGCCAGTATTACTGTCGCCTTTTCATGGTAGGACCAGGTATTGCAGGTACCATGCTATCGAGGGTTGCGGAGAAAGTTCTTGCGTTGTTAATTTTCCTCATGGTGCTGCAATCAGACGATCGGGCGGCCTGGTCGTCCTACTGGAGCGTCTAAGTTTCGGCGGCGATCCTGGTGAGGGCCCCGGCGGTAGTGACTCCGGGAACGTGGTGTCTTCCTCCCAGGCAGTTTCGTCACCCCTAGGCGGCGCTGTAATGTCAAAAAATGGGCAGAAGGAAGGGGTGCCTGTAGGGGGCGTCGGTTCCTGCTCGGCTCTGGGTCGGGGTTCTGGCGGCAGTACTGACCCTCCGGTCAGGTGCGGTGGGGGGGGGGCAGTGGCTCGGGCGCACGTGGTGCTCCGGCGGGCGCCAGGTCCCGGAGGGAGACCGTATCTTGGCGTCCGTCGGGGAACGCTACGTAGGCGTACTGGGGGTTGGCATGCAGCAGGTGGACCCTTTCAACCAGCGGGTCCGACTTGTGCGCCCTCGCATGTTTCCGCAGCAGGACGGGTCCGGGTGTTGCTAGCCAGGTGGGGAGCGGGGTCCCCGAGGAGGACTTCCTGGGGAAATCAAGGAGACGTTCATGAGGTGTCTGGTTCGTGGTAGTACATAGCAGTGACCAAATGGAGTGAAGGGCCACTGGGAGGACTTCTTGCCAGCAGGAGACTGGAAGATTCCTGGACCGAAGGGCCAGCAGGACGGTCTTCCAGACCGTTCCGTTCTCCCTTTCTACCTGCCCGTTTCCCCGGGGGTTGTAGCTGGTCGTCCTGCTCGAGGCGATGCCTTTGCTAAGCAGGAACTGGCGCAGCTCGTCGCTCATAAAGGAGGACCCCCTATCACTGTGGAATTATGCGGGGAAACCGAACAGTGTAAAAATAGTTTGGAGTGCCTTGATGACGGTGGTTGTGGTCGTGTCCGGGCAGGGGATGGCGAATGGGAACCGGGAGTACTCGTCAATCACGTTCAGGAAATACGTGTTGCGGTCGGTGGAGGGGAGGGGGCCTTTGAAGTCCATGCTGAGGCGTTCAAAGGGACGGGAAGCCTTTATCAGGTGCACCCTCTCTGGTCGGTAGAAGTGCGGTTTGCACTCTGTGCAGATTCGGCAGTCCCTGGTGACAGTCCTGACCTCCTCCGATGGAGTAGGGCAGGTTCCGGGACTTAACAAAATGGAAGAACCAGGTGACACCCGGGTGGCAGAGGTCCTCGTGGAGGGCTCGGAGGTGGTCTACTTGTGCGGTGGCACAAGTGCCGCCGGATAGGGCATCAGGAGGCTCGTTCAGCTTCCCGGGACGATACAAGATCTCGTAATTGAAGGTGGAGAGTTCGATCCTCCACCGCAAGATCTTTTCGTTCTTAATCTTGCCCCGCTGTGCATTATCGAACATGAAGGCCACCGACCGTTGGTCCGTGAGGAGAGTGAATCTCCTGCTGGCCAGGTAATGCCTCCAGTGCCGCACAGCTTCCACTATGGCCTGGGCCTCCTTTTCGACCGAGGAGTGGCGAATTTCGGAGGCATGGAGAGTGCGGGAGAAGAAAGCCACGGGCCAGCCTGCTTGATTGAGGGTGGCGGCCGGAGCTACGTCAGACGCATTGCTCTCGACCTGGAAGGGGAGGGACTTGTCGATGGCGCGCATCATGGCTTTTGCGTTGTCCGCTTTGATGCTGCAGAAGGCCTGGCGGGCCTCCGTCGACAAGGGGAAGGTTGTGGATTGGATTAGGGGTCGAGCCTTGTCGGCGTAATTAGGGACCCATTGTGCATAGTGGCTAAAGAAGCCGAGGCAGCGCTTTAGGGCCTTGGGGCAGTGAGGGAGGGGGAACTCCATGAGCATGCGTTCGGGGTTGGGGCCTATGACTCCATTTCGCACTACGTAGCCTAGGATGGCTAGACGGTCGGTGCTAAACACGCACTTCTCCTTATTGTAGGTCAGATTCAGGAGGTGCGCGGTCTGGAGAAATTTACGGAGGTTGGTGTCGTGGTCCTGCTGGTCATGGCCACAGATGGTGACGTTGTCAAGATACGGGAACGTTGCGCGTAAGCCGTACCCCCATTCGGTCCATCTCACGCTGGAAGACCGAGACCCCGTTTGTGACACCGAAGGGAACCCTTAAAAAGTGGTAGAGCCGCCCATCTGCTTCGAAGGCAGTGTACTGGCGGTCGCTATTACGGAGGGGTAGCTGGTGGTAGGCAGACTTGAGATCCACCGTGGAGAAAACCTTGTATTGCGCGATCCTGTTTACCAGATCGGCAATACGGGGGAGGGGGTACGCGTCCAGTTGCGTAAACCGGTTGATGGTCTGGCTATAGTCGATGACCATCCTATGCTTCTCCCCGGTCTTTACCACCACTACTTGAGCCCTCCAGGGGCTGTTGCTTGCTTCGATGACCCCTTCCTTCAGCAGCCTTTGGACCTCGGACCTGATGAAGGTCCGGTCCTGGGCACTGTACTGCCTGCTCCTGGTGGAGATGGGTTTGCAATCCGGGGTGAGGTTCGCAAACAGGGAAGGCGGGTCGACCTTAAGGGTCGCGAGGCCGCAAACAGTAAGGGGGGGTATAGGGCCGCCGAATTTAAAAGTAAGGCTTTGTAGGTGGCACTGGAAATCCAGTCCCAGAAGGGTGGCTGCGCAGAGGTGCGGCAGCATGTATAGGCGGAAATTGCGGAATTCCCTGCCTTGGACGGTGAGGTTCGCGAGGCAGAACCCTTTTATCTGCACCGCGTGTGACCCGGAGGCCAGGGAGATCCTTTGTTGGGTGGGGTAGGTGACCAGAGAACAGCGCCTTACCGTGTCGGGGTGGACGAAGCTCTCCGTGCTCCCTGAGTCGATGAGGCATGACGTCACGTGGCCGTTGATGCCGATCGTCGTGGTGGCCTTTGCTAGCGTTCGGGGCCGACTCTGGTCCAGGGTAATGGAGGCCAGCTGCAGCAAGGAGTGAAGATCGGGAAGTGCATCGTCAGCCGTGTTGGGGCTTGAGGCCCCATCCAAGATGGCGCCGGCCACGGATCGCACATGGAGTCCGGGGACTCCGAAGATGGCGGCGGGGAGGAACAAAATGGTGGTGGGGAGGGGCAAAATGGCGGCGCACTCTGCTCCCGCGAGGCGGAGGCCAGCTGCAACAAAGGGTTTTGGTCGGGTAGCGCGTAGCTTGAGGCCCCATCCAAGATGGCGCCGGCCATGGATCGCACGTGGAGTCCGGGGACTCCGGAGATGGCGGCGGGGAGGAGTAAACTGGCGGCGCATGCTGCTCCAGTGTGGCGGAGGCCAGCTGCAGCAAGGGGTTTTGGTCCGGCAGCGCGTAGCCAGCCGTGCTGGGGGCTTGAGGCCCCATCCAAGATTGCGCCGGCCAGAGATCGCCCATGGAGTTCGGGGACGGAGACCCCGACGACTGGACTGGCGAGGGACAAAATGGCTGCGTGCTCTCCTCCAGCATGGTTGCCGGGGGGAAGAATGGCCGCGGCTGCTACGCTGCCTGGCAGGGCAAAGGCTGCGGTGCACGTTGGGCCGGCGGGGCTGGGAAAAGGGAGTGCGGCGGTGGGCCTGGGACGGTCGGGACTTGGAAGAACGGCTGTGGTTGCACAGCGGACGGCTGGAGGAACGGCTGAGGGTAGTCATTGGATACCGCGTTCACCGCGTGGGCGAGGCAGACCGCGGCATAGTGGCCTTTCTTGCCGCACCCTTTGCAGGTGACGGTGCGGGCCGGGCAGCGCACGCATGCGGGTGATTCGCCTGGCCGCAGAAGAAGCAGCGTTGGCCGGCGGAGGTAGCGGGGCGCCTTGCCGCGCAGGCCTACGGAGGTAGCGGGTAAGTCTGGGGGTTAAGCGGGTAAGTCTGGGGGGCTGCCGCGGCAGGATGCCACGCAGCCCAGGGGGGCGTACGCAAGGGCGTTTTTGTATGCCACGTCCATGGACCCTGCCAGGGCCCGGGCCTCGGTGAGGCCCAGCGTGTCCATTTCGAGCAGCCTTCGGCGAATGTCGGGGGAGATCATACCTGCCACGAAAGCGTCTCGAATTAAAAGTTCGGAGTGCTCGTTCGCCGTCACCGCTGGGCAGCCGCAGTTTTGGCCCAGCACGATCAGTGCCCTGTAGAAATCTTCTAGCGTCTCATCTGGGCTCTGCCGTCTCGTTGCCAGCAGGTGACGGGCGTAGACCTGATTAAGTGGATGAATGTAGTGTCCTTCCAGCAGTTCCATGGCTTTATCATAGTTCGCCGCCCCTTCGATCAGGGGGTAGATCGCCGGGCTGACCCGCGAGCGTAGGAGGTGTATTTTCTGCCTTTCCGTGGGGGTGTTCGCAGCCGTCTCGAGGTAGCTCTGGAAGCATGCCAGCCAATGCTTAAAAATCGCGGCAGAGTTTTCTGCGTGAGGGCTGAGCTGAAGGCACGACGCCTTGATGCGGAGATCCATCCTTCAAAGTACTTATCTGAGTAAATTGATACGCAATCAATACGCTTGAGTCCACGTGGAGTCATATCGATTCAGCTTTAATCAGATAGAACTGTACCCAGCAGCGAAGTTACAGAAGTGAAGGCTGCTGGGACGGCATTGGTTCTTATACCCCGCCTCTCAGGGCGGGGCTATGTACATTGCCCAATGGTAGACCCCGCGGTCTAGCCAATGGTCATTCCTCTCTCTGGTACCGCAATACCTGGTATTACCACACAGGGTAAGAGAGGAGTTGGAGGTGAGAGCCAGTTGGAAGTTCAGTAATGGTGTGGAAGGGATTAAAAAGTGTTGGTGATTGTTCAAAGGTTATGTCGATGGCGACAGCAGAATCGGCAATGCTTGCAGTCTGAGAAAAATGGGAGCCGCGGTGTGACCGTAAATTGTTGAACTCATAGTTGAGTCCAGGGGGTCGTCGAGCGCCCAATGGAAAAATGAGGAGCAGTTCCTCCAGTTTATGTTGAGTTTCATTGGAATAGTGTAGGAGGGTGAGGGCCGAGTGGTTAGAGTGCGAGTGGGGAGGGGACAGGGGGAGGGGGGGGGGAGGGGGGGTGTAGACATAGAACATAGAAAAATACAGCACAGAACAGGCCCTTCGGCCCACCATGTTGTGCAGAACTTTTGTCCTAGATTAAGAACAAATTAATCTACACCCCATCATTCTACCGTAATCCATGTACCTATCCAATAGCCGCTTGAAGGTCCCTAATGTTTCCGATTCAACTGCTTCCACAGGCAGTGCATTCCATGCCCCCACTACACTCTGGGTAAAGAACCTACCTCTGACATCCCCCCTATATCTTCCACCATTCACCTTAAATTTATGTCCCCTTGTAATGGTTTGTTCCACCCGGGGAAAACATCTCTGACTGCCTACTCTATCTATTCCCCTGATCATCTTATAAACCTCTATCAAGTCGCCCCTCATCCTTCTTCGTTCTAATGAGAAAAGGCCTAGCACCCTCAACCTTTCCTAGTAAGACCTACTCTCTATTCCAGGCAACATCCTGGTAAATCTCCTTTGCATCTTTTCCAAAGCTTCCACATCCTTCCTAAACTGAGGTGACCAGAACAGCACACAGTACTCCAAATGTGGCCTTACCAAGGTTTTGTACAGCTGCATCATCACCTCACGGCTCTTAAATTCAATCCCTCTGTTAATGAATGCGAGCACACCATAGGCCTTCTTCACAGCTCTATCCATTTGAGCGGCATCTTTCAAAGATCTATGAACATAGACCCAAGATCTCTCTGCTCCTTCACATTGCCAAGAACCCTACCGTTAACCCTGTATTCCGCATTCATATTTGTCCTTCCAAAATGGACAACCTCACACTTTTCAGGGTTAAACTCCATTTGCCGCTTCTCAGCCCAGCTCTGCATCCTATCTATGTCTCTTTGCAGCCGACAACAGCCCTCCTCACTATCCACAACTCCACCAATCTTCGTATCATCTGCAAATTTACTGACCCACCCTTCAACTCCCTCATCCAAGTCATTAATGAAAATCACAAACAGCAGAGTACCCAGAGCTGATCCCTGCGGTACGCCACTGGTAACTGGGCTCCAGGCTGAATATTTGCCATCCACCACCACTCTCTGACTTCTATCGGTTAGCCAGTTCGTTATCCAACTGGCCAAATTTCCCACAATCCCATGCCTCGTTACTTTCTGCATAAGCCTACCATGGGGAACCTTATCAAATGCCTTATTAAAATCCATGTACACTACATCCACTGCTTTACCTTCATCCACATGCTTGGTCACCTCCTCAAAGAATTCAATAAGACTTGCAAGGCAAGACCTACCCCTCACAAATCCGTGCTGACTATCCCTAATCAAGCAGTGTCTTTCCAGATGCTCAGAAATCCTATCCCTCAGTACCCTTTCCATTACTTTGCCTACCACCGAAGTAAGACTAACTGGCCTGTAATTCCCAGGGTTATCCCTATTCCCTTTTTTGAACAGGAGCACAACATTCGCCACTCTCCAATCCCCTGGTACCACCCCTGTTGACAGCGAGGACGAAAAGATCATTGCCAACGGCTCTGCAATTTCATCTCTTGCTTCCCATAGAATCCTTGGATATATCCCGTCAGGCCCGGGGGACTTGTCTATCCTCCAGTTTTTCAAAATGCCCAACACATATTCCTTCCGAACAAGTATCTCCTCGAGCTTACCAGTCTGTTTCACACTGTCCTCTCCAACAATTTGGCCCCTCTCATTCGTAAATACAAATAGTGTTGCCTAATCCTTTCCTGATTGTTCCAGTTTTCACTTGACAAAAGCCTTGTGCAGGACGCCCAGCATTGACCAGCCCCTGAATTCCAATAAGAGGAGCAGTTTCCACAATGACTTGACAATCTCGGCCTAATCGCTTACAATTTGACAGCTTGTCCTGGTCACCCGCACCCCTCATGGTGCCAGGGGTCACCACGGCTGGACAGGGCTCCAGGTGGGGCATCTGCCTGAGCATAGGTGGGCAAGGGCTTATCTCATTTAAGCATTTGGGATGTTTGATGAATGTGAACGGGTTGATAAAGAGAAACTATTTCTCTGGTGGAGTGGGGTGGTGCAGAACAAGGATGAATGATCTTGAAATGAGAGCCAGGTTGTTATGGGACGATGTCGGGAAGCACGACTTCACACAAAGGGGAGTGGGAAGCCAGATCGCGCTCCCCCAAAACCCTGTGGAGGGCTGCAGGTCAGTTGAAAACATCAAAACTGGGATTAATAAATGTTGCCACGTCAGGCTATGGAGCCAAGGCTGGTAAATGGGGTTGATGTAGCTGAATCATGTTCTGATTGAATAAATGGGATAGGATTGAGGGGCTGAATGGCGCCCCAGTGTTCCCATGTTGTCCTGTATTAAAGGCACAAAGTGTTAACGCATCAACCCATCAGCTGATGAACAGAGCAGTGTGTTTGTTCCAATATCTTTGCACTGCAAGGTTTGCCAAGTTGGCTCCATGTTCAAATGACCAAAAGTTAACTTGGTGAAGAACTCTATATGATGGGAGATCCTGCAGTTTAAATGTGCGCAACGTTTTGGCCTAGTTACAGTTTTGAGTCTCGCTCCAGGACTTGAGAACGTCATTGTGGTAAACCACTGTTGCACCTCTGTTAGGTGATGTACGGTAGGACCTGTACTACAGGTACGGCGATAGTCCCTGCCTGCTGGTTCCGGCCAGTAGGCGGAGTATAAATATGTGTGTCCCCTGTGCAGCAGCCATTTCGCCAGCTGCTGTGGGAGGCCACACATCTTAGAGCAATAAAGCCTCAGTTGTATTCAACTCTCGTCTTTGTCCAATTGATCGTGCATCAATTTATTGCTCTAAGATTTTCAGAAGATGGACCTCCGTATCAAGCCGGATCGCCCTCAGCTGGATCCTCAATCAAGCGACGCCAAAAAGAACTTTCAGCACTGGCTAGCTTGTTTCGAGGCGTACATCAGGTCTGCACCAGACCCTGTTCTGGAGGCTCAGAAAATACAGATACTGTACTCGAAGTTGAGCTCCAACTTCTTTCCGCTGATCCAGGACGCGCCAAACTATGACAAAGCCATGGCGCTACTTAAAGAAAATTACGCCCAGCGGATGAACACGCTCTTCGCCAGACACGTACTCGCCACTCGCTTTCAGCTCCCTGGTGAGTCCATGGAAGGCTTCTGGCGGGCCCTAATCCCACTAGTCCGAGACTGTGACTGTCAGGCCGTTACGGCCACTGAACATTCTAACCTCCTTATGAGGGACGCGTTCATTACGGGGATTGGGTCGGACCTCTTACGCCAGCAACTTTTAGAAGGGGCCACGGTCGATCTCGCAGGGACAAAGAAGCTACCGCTCTCTATGACGGTCTCCTCGCGCAATATTCAGGCCTACGCCCCCAGCCGCGCGGCCCACCCCTCCTACGCATCGTGGACCCCACAGACGGCCGCCCCAGCGGGGGCCATACCCAGCCAATACGCCTGCACCACGCACCAGCCAGCTAACCCCGGGGGTCCCTGATGTTACTTTTGCGGCCTGCAAAAACACCCCCGCCAACGCTGCCCGGCCCGCTCTGCCCTCTGTAAGGCTTGCGGTAAGAAGGGGCACTTCACCACGGTGTGCCAGGCCGCGCAGTCGCAATCTTCACCCCCCCCCCATACTACGCGCGGCCAGTGGGCGCCGCCACCTTCTCCCCCTCAGTCTACGCGCAGCCAGTGGGCGCCGCCATCTTCTCTCTCTCAGACCAAGCACGGCCAGTGGCCGCTGCCATCTTCCCCTTCGCGCAACACGTGCGGCCCATGGGCGCTGCCATCTTGTTCAACCCCGGCCACGTGCGGTCCAAGGGGCCGCCATTTTGTCCTCCCCAAGATCTTCAGGCGCCGCCATCTTGTCTCCCCCATGGCACATTGGCACCACCCATCATCTGACACCAGCGACGACCAACCACGACTCGCCTCGGTGACCATCGACCAGTCTCGTCCGCACAACCTGGCCACCGCATCGACCAGCGTTAAAATCGACGGACACGTGACCTCTTGCCTGCTGGATTCCGGGAGCACCGAAAGCTCCATCCACCCGGATACGGTAAGGCGCTGCTCCCTTGCGGTACACCCCGCCAATCAAAGAATCTCCCTGGCATCCGGATCCCATTCCGTGGCAATCCGGGGGTACTGTACAGTCACACTCACGGTCCAGGGCGTAGAATTCAGCGGTTTCCACCTCTACGTCCTCCCTAACCTCTGCGCTGCCCTACTACTTGGCTTGGTCTTCCAGTGTAACCTCCAGAGCCTAACCCTCAAATTAAGCGGGCCCCTACCACCCCCTTACTGTGTGCGGTCTTGCGACCCTAAAGGTCGATCTACCTTCCCTCTTTGCAAATCTAACCCCGGATTGCAAACCCGTCGCCACCAGGAGCAGACGGTACAGCACCCAGGACAGGACCTTTATCAGGTCCGAGGTCCAGCGGCTGCTTCGGGAAGGCATCATCGAGGCCAGCAACAGCCTCTGGAGAGCCCAAGTGGTAGTAGTTAAAACTGGGGAGAGAAACAGAATGGTCGTAGACTACAGCCAAACCATCAATTGGTGTATGCAGCGCGACGCGTACCCCCTCCCACGCATATCTGATATGGTCAAGCAGATTGCACAGTACCGGGTCTTCTCAATGGTAGACCTCAAATCCGTCTACCATCCGCTCCCCATCCGTAAGGTGGACCGTCCATACACTGCCTTCGAGGCAGACGGTCGCCTCTATCACTTCCTCAGGGTTCCCTTTGGCGTCACCAACGGGCTCTCAGTCTTCCAAAGGGAGATGACCGAATGGTTGTCCGGTACGGTTTGCGTCCACCCTCCCGTACCTAGACAACATCACCATCTGCGGCCACGATCAGCAGGACCACGATGCCAACCTTGCCAAATTTCTCCACACCACCATTCTCCTAAACCTCACCTACAACAAGGAGAAGTGCGTGTTTAGCACGACCCACTTAGCCATCCTCAGCTATGTGGTCCAGAACGGAGTTCTGGGGCCCAATCCCGACCGCATGCACCCCCTCATGGAGCTCCCCCTTCCCCACTGCCCTCAAACGCTGTTCTTTTCGTACTACGCCCACTGGGTCCCAAACTACGCGGACAAGGCCCGCCCACTCATACAGTCCACCCATTTTCTCCTGACGGCCGAGGCTCAACAGGCCTTCGCCCGTATCAGAGCCGATACCAGGGTCGCGATGCACACAGTAGACGAGGTGCTGCCCTTTCAAGTGGAGAGCGATGCATCAGACGTCGACCTAGCCGCCACCCTCAATCGGGCAGGCAGGCCCATGGCATTCTTTTCCCGCATCCTTCATGGCTCAGAAATTCGGCACTCATCCGTCGAAAAAGAGGCCCAAGCTATCGTAGAAGCTGTGCGGCATTGGAGGCATTACCTGGCCGGCAGGAGATTCACTCTCCTCACTGACCAACGGTCGGTAGCCTTCATGTTCAATAACACACAGCGGGGTAAGATCAAAAATGATAAGATCTTGAGGTGGAGGATCGAGCTCTCCACCTATAATTATGAGATTATGTATCGCCCCGGCAAGCTCAACGAGCCCCCAGACGCCCTATCCCGAGGTACATGTGCCAGCGCACAAGTAGACGGACTCCGGGCCCTGCACGACAGCCTTTGTCACCCGGGAGTCACACGGTTGTACCATTTTGTCAAGGCTCGCAATCTGCCCTACTCCGTCGAGGAAGTACGGGCAATCACCAGGGACTGCCAGGTCTGTGCGGAGTGCAAGCCGCACTTCTACCGGCCGGACCGTGCGCACCTGGTGAAGGCCTCCCGCTCCTTTGAATGCCTCAGCGTGGATTTCAAAGGGTCCCTCCCCTCCACCGACCGTAATACGTATATTCTCAGTGTGGTTGATGAGTACTCCAGATTCCCCTTCGCCATCCCATGCCCTGACATGACGTCTGCCACCGTCATCAAGGCCCTCAACACAATCTTTGCTCTGTTCGGCTTTCCCGCCTACATCCACAGTGACAGGAGATCCTCATTCATGAGTGATGAGCTGCGTCCGTTACTGCTCAGCAGGGGTATCGCCTCCAGCAGGATGACCAGCTATAACCCCCGGGGAAACAGACAGGTAGAGAGGGAGAACGGGGCGGTCTGGAGGGCCGTCCAACTGGCCCTACGGACCAGGAACCTCCTGGCCTCCCGCTGGCAGGAGGTCCTCCCTGATGCACTCCACTCCATTCGGTCACTGCTGTGCACCGCCACTAACAACACACCCCACGAGCATCTTTTCGCCTTCCCCAGGAAGTCCACATCCGGGGTGTCGCTCCCGACTTGGCTCGCAGCTCCAGGACCCGTCCTGCTCCGTCGGCACATCCGATTCCACAAGGCGGACCCGTTGGTGGAGAGGGTGCAGTTGCTCCATGCAAACCCCCAGTGTGCCTACGTGGCGTACCCCGACGGCCACAAGGATACTGTCTCCCTCAGGGACCTGGCACCAGCAGCTTCCCCACACACATACACACACACCTCTGGCCCGGCTTCCCCCCCCCCCCCCCCCCCAGGAGCTCCCAGCAGCAACCCTCCCAGTACCATCCGACCCCCCCCGCCCACGCCCGAGGATGAAGAGGATTTTGGCACGCTCCCGGAGTCACCGAAGACCAGACCAGCATCGGCATCACCGCCACCATTACTTCGCTCCCAGCGGCACATCAAGGCCCTGGACCGGTTAAACCTCGAACTGGTCCACTGGACTTCAAAAGAAACATTTTTTTTCCGCAAATATTTTATATGTAAATTCAATTGCTGTATATAGTTCTCCACCACCCCCGCCGGACTCAATTTTAACAGTGGGTGAATGTGGTAAACCACTGTTGCACCTATATTAGGTGATGTACGGTAGGACCTGTACTACAGGTACTACTGCTGGCTCCACCCAGTAGGTGGAGTATAAATATGTGTCTCCTCCATGCAGCAGCCATTTCGCCAGCTGCTGTGGGAGGCCACACATCTTCGAGCAATAAAGAAACAGTTGTATTCAACTCTCGTCTTTGCCCTTTGCCCTGGGACCTCGGCGCCGTGAGGCCGCAGTGCTAACCCACTGCGCCACCGTGCCGAAGCTGACACTCGAGTGGGGCGATGATGAATTGTCGCACGCATTGCCTTCGAGGTGAGGTATTAAGCCGGAACAATCCATGGCCTCACCTCTCCGTATGTCTGGCACCTCCTCCAGTAACGTCCCTGCTCCTCTTTCATTCTGGCCTTTCTCACTTCCCCAGTTTTCTTTGCACCATTGGCTCCAGCTGCCCAAAACTCTCGAACTCGCTCCCGAAACTTCGCCACCTCTCTCTCCTCCTCTGAACTTTCCTCAAAACTGATCTCTCTTGGCCAAGCTTTTGCTCACCTGTGCTGATGTCTCCTTACGTGGCTGTGTTCAGGTTGAACCTAATAACTCTCCTCTCAAGCACCCTGGGACATTTTACTATGTTGAAGGGATGATATAAATGCAGATTATTGCTGAAATATGCTCTTGGCACTCCCAGTGTAAGACCGAGGGAGTTAATGCCCTGTCATTAGAAGGACATTTCAGGTGAAATGCTAAAGCAAAGCTCCTCTGGCTGTTTGGGTGGATTTGAAGAGCAGCGATCTTCTCCTGACCCTTGTCCATTATTTCTCAGAATCACAGAATCTTTAGGGGCGCAGAATCATAGAATCATAGAATTTACAGTGCAGAAGGAGGCCATTCGGCCCATCGAGTCTGCACCGGCTCTTGGAAAGAGCAACCCTACCCAAGGTCAACACCTCCACCCTATTGTCACGGAAAAAAATAGCCAAAACTTTGAGGTTTCGCAAAGGTCTTTTATTATAACACGAAGTTCGTGGAGGGAGTTAGAGTGACCACCGTCCTTCTAATTGTCCCCACCTTACAAGAGTATAGCAGTACTTTATATGGTTCAATAAGCAATATTATGGAAAAACGAGGCATTCCTTTGGTAAGCCCAGACACAGACAAGCGAGCAGAGTTAAACAACAGGCCTTGAATTCCCAGCCTAAGGACAATAATAATCGTCTACTCTCAGCAAAATGTGCAGCTGTGCACTTGTTTACATAGTCTGGCCTTCTGCCTATTACATGCAGAACTTCTTGACTGAAATAAAGCTAATATATCCATAATGCTTTGCCAAATGCCTATTGCCATGAAATATAGTCAAGCAGCCAGATAAGAAGAAGTACAGGGTATTAAGGCAACTAATCCGACAACTAAAGTACCTTCTACACCCTATCCCCATAACCCAGTAACCCCACCCAACACTAAGGGCAATTTTGGACACTAAGGGCAATTTAGCATGGCCAATCCACCTAACCTGCACATCTTTGGACTGTGGGAGGAAACCGGAGCACCCGGAGGAAACCCATGCGCACACGGGGAGGATGTGCAGACTCCGCACAGACAGTGACCCAAGCCGGAATTGAACCTGGGACCCTGGAGCTGCGAAGCAATTGTGCTATCCACCATGCTACCATGCTGCCCCACGGGCAGCCACTCGGTCCACCGTGTATACACCGGCTCTCTGAAACGAGTCCATACCCTTCAGAATCTCGAATGCCTCTATCAGGTCTACTCTCAGCCTTTTCTCCAGGAAAACCGTCCCGACCCCTCCAATCCATCCTCATAGCTACAATTGTCTGGGGCAGCACTGTGGCGCAGTGGTTAGCACTGCGGCCTCACGGCGCCGAGGTCCCAGGTTCGATCCCGGCCCTGGGTCACTGTCCATGTGGAGTTTGCACATTCTCCCCGTGTCTGCGTGGGTTTCGCCCCCACAACCCAAAGATGTGCAGGGTAGGTGGATTGGCCGTGCTAAATTGCCCCTTAATTGGAGAAAATGAATTGGGTACTCTAAATTTTAAAAAAAAGAAGCTACGATTGTCTATCCTGGAATTATCCTTGTGACTCTCCCCTGTGCTGCCTGCAATGTCTACACATCCTTCCTCAAGTATGGTCCAGAACTGGATCTGTCTCCAGATAAGACATGAAAATGAGAATGAAAAATGAAAATCGCTTATTGTCACAAGTAGGCTTCAAATGAAGTTACTGTGAAAAGCCCCTAGTCGCCACATTCTGGCGCCTGTTCGGGGAGGCTGGTACGGGAATTGAACCGTGCTGCTGGCCTGCCTTGGTCTGCTTTCAAAGCCAGCCGTTTAGCCAAGTGTGCTAAACCAGCCCCTCATAACTAGCATCTTATACATGTTCGACATGACCTCCTTACTCTTGGTCTCAATGCCCCTATTTCTAAAGCAAGTGCTACATGTTTTATTAACTGCTCTCTCAATTTGCCCTTCCACCTTTAATGATTTTTTTCCTGTATCTCCTCAAGAGCTTCTCCCTGAATTTAACGTCTCCATATTCTTCCTGCCAAAGTGTGTTCCCTCTCGCACCTCTGCGTTAAACTTCGTCTGCCACTTGTCTGCCCAATTCAAGACTGTCCTCATCACAGTTGACAACATTTCCAATCTTTGCATCATCTGCAAATTTTGAAATAATTCCCTGAATACCGCAGTCTCAGTCACTAATACATATCCGGAGGAGCAAGTGTCCCAACACTGACCCTGAGGGAACTCCACGACAAACCCCCAATCTGAAAAACAACCATTTCATTGCGACTCTCTCTTTCCTGTCACTCAGCCAATTTCTTATCCGAATATCTACTTTGCCCGTTATTCCATTTTGCTCATAAATCTGTTGTGTGGCAATGTTTCAAATTGTTTTTGAAAATCCATATACATCACGTCAACAGTGTTGCCCTTATCAGCCTTCTCTGTTGCACCCCTCCCCCAAAAAATATTCCAGCTAGTTAAACATGATTTTCCCTTAATGAATTCATGTTGGCGTTCTTTAATTATCCTGCCCCTCCTGTAAAATTTCTCCTGTAATTTCATGTCTCCAAAAAAAGCCCTGCCCAAATGAATCACCTTGTCTAAGTGATTATTGATTTCCACCTGAAATACAATTTCTGGATGATTACCACCGTGGCATGGTAGCACATTGGTTGGCACGGTAGCACAGTGGTTAGCAATGTTGCTTCACAGTTCCAGGGTCCCAGGTTCGATTCCCGGCTTGGGTCACTGTCCGCGTGGAGTCTGCACGTTCTCCCAGTGCCTGCGTGGGTTTCCTCCGGGTGCTCCGGTTTCCTCCCACAGTCCAAAGATGTGCCGGTTAGGTGGATTGGCCATGATAAATTCCCCTTGGTGTCCAAAAAGGTTAGGTGGGGTTGCTGGGTTGCGGGGATAGGGTGGAGCTGTGGGCTTGAGTAGGGTCCCCTTTCCAAAGGTCGGTGTAGACCCGATGGGCCAAATGGCCTCCTTCAGCATTGTCTCTTCTATGATTCTATGGAAGTCAATTAGTAGCTGCCGACTTGATCCATATAGCCCTGATTGAAAAAGGGTATAACATTCGCAATTCTCCAGTCCTCTGACAGCACCTCTGTGTATAGGGAAGACGAGAAGATTATCGTCAGTGCCTCTGCATTTCCACTCTCACTTCCCTCCGTATCCTTAGATGCATGTCATTTGGTCCTGGTACCTTATCTATTTGAAGTAAAGATAGTCTTTATTACATTATTTGAATGTATCAGTCACTCTCCTCTCTCACCCCAGCCTGGGTAACATCTTCTTCCTTTGTAAAGACAGAGGCAAAATATTAATTTAATACCTCTGCTACTACTGCTGTCTTCACATGCAAATCCCCTTCTATCTGTAATTGGCCCTGCTCACTCTTTTTTAAATAATAATCTTTATTATTGTCACAAGTAGGCTTCCATTAACACTGCAATGAAGTTACGGTGAAAATCCCCTCGTCGCCACATTCCGGCGCCTGTTCGGGTACACAAAGGGAGAATTCAATGTCCAATTCACCTAACAAGCACGTCTTTCGGGACTTGTGGGAGGAAACCGGAGCACCCGGAGGAAACCCACGCAGACACGGGGAGAACGTGCAGACGCCGCACAGACAGTGACCCCAGCCGGGAATCGAACCTGGCTCTTTGAAGCAACAGTGCTAACCACTGTGCTACTGAGCCGCCCAACCCTTTTATTATTTAAACGCTCGTAGACAACTTGGGATTCCCTTTTATGTTCTCTGCCCGTCTCTTTCCATGCTTCCCCTCTGGACTTTCCATATCCAGGCTGACTCTCCATTGTAATTTCTACCTGACCTCTGTCACACACGTAGGTCTTGTCTTCCTTTTCATCTTCTCCTCTCTCTCATCATCCAGGTTGCTCTGGATTTATTTATCCACCTCTTCCCCCCCCCCCCCCATTGACATTGTCTGTAGTACTATTGACGGCCCATTGTTCGGCCACTGCCTTTCTGCCAACATTTGATTCCAACTCACTCGACTCAGACGCACTCTCACCCCCATCGTGTAGGCTTTCCCCCAATTATTTATCCCTGCTCTGGATTGTTCCTTGTCTTTTTCAGTCGCCAACCTAAAACAATACGAAATGAAAATCGCTTTTGTCACAAGTAGGCTTCAAATGGAGTTACTGTGAAAAGGTTGAATGCTGACCATGAAACCGCTGTCGATTGTCGTAAAAACCCATCTGTTCACTAATATCCTTCAGGGAAGGAAATCTGCCGCCCTTACCCGGCCTGGCCTACATGTGACTCCAGACCCACTGCAATGTGGTTGACTCTTAAATGTCCTCCGGGATGGACAATAAATGCTGACCCAGCCAACGATGCCCATCCTCCCTGCTCACACCCAGTGGGGGCTCCGTCGCTCCGTGCTCACACCCAGCGGGGGCCCCGTCGCTCCATGCTCACACCCAGCGGGGGCTCCGTGCTCACACCCAGCGGGGGCTCCGTCGCTCCGTGCTCACACCCAGCGGGGGCCCCGTCGCTCCGTGCTCACACCCAGCGGGGGCCCCGTCGCTCCATGCTCACACCCAGCGGGGGCTCCGTGCTCACACCCAGCGGGGGCTCCGTCGCTCCGTGCTCACACCCAGCGGGGGCCCCGTCGCTCTGTGCTCACACCCAGCGGGGGCCCCGTCCCTCCGTGCTTACACCCAGCGGGGGCTCCGTGCTCTCACCCAGCGGGGGCTCCGTGCTCACACCCAGCGGGGGCTCCGTGCTCACACCCAGCGGGGGCTCCGTGCTCTCACCCAGCGGGGGCTCCCTGCTCACACCCAGTGGGGGCTCCGTCCCTCTGTGCTCACACCCAGCGGGAGCCCCGTCGCTCCGTGCTCACACCCAGCGTGGGCCCCGTTGCTCCATGCTCACACCCAGCGTGGGCCCCGTCGCTCCGTGCTCACACCCAGCGGGGGCTCCGTGCTCACACCCATTGTATATAATTCTATATTCAAACATTAGCCTCCTCTGCATTGTACGGCCCTTAGTAGAAATCTCTATGTTTGTCCTTTTTGTTGCTCTTTCCACATGAACTCTCTCCCGATACACGAGCCGTTTCCACCGGCAGGAGGGTCAGGCACAGACTGAAGATGATTGACAAAAGAACCAGAGGGGAAATGAGATTTTGCTCTCACTCAGCACGTTGTTACAGTGTGGAGCGTGCCGCCAGGGCGACGGAACGTTGTTACAGTGTGGAGCGTGCCGCCAGGGCGACGGAACGTTGTCACAGTGTGGAGCGTGCCGCCAGGGCGACGGAACGTTGTTACAGTGTGGAGCGTGCCGCCAGGGCGACGGAACGTTGTTACAGTGTGGAGCGTGCCGCCAGGGCGACGGAACGTTGTTACAGTGTGGAGCGTGCCGCCAGGGCGACGGAACGTTGTTACAGTGTGGAGCGTGCCGCCAGGGCGACAGAACGTTGTTACAGTGTGGAGCGTGCCGCCAGGGCGACGGAACGTTGTTACAGTGTGGAGCGTGCCGCCAGGGCGACGGAACGTTGTTACAGTGTGGAGCGTGCCGCCAGGGCGACGGAACGTTGTTACCGTGTGGAGCGTGCCACCAGGGCGACGGAACGTTGTTACAGTGTGGAGCGTGCCGCCAGGGCGACGGAACGTTGTTACAGTGTGGAGCGTGCCGCCAGGGCGACAGAACGTTGTTACAGTGTGGAGCGTGCCGCCAGGGCGACGGAACGTTGTTACAGTGTGGAGCGTGCCGCCAGGGCGACGGAACGTTGTTACAGTGTGGAGCGTGCCGCCAGGGCGACGGAACGTTGTTACCGTGTGGAGCGTGCCGCCAGGGCGACGGAACGTTGTTACAGTGTGGGGCGTGCCGCCAGGGCGACGGAACGTTGTTACAGTGTGGAGCGTGCCGCCAGGGCGACGGAACGTTGTTACAGTGTGGAGCGTGCTGCCAGGGCGACGGAACGTTGTTACAGTGTGGAGCGTGCCGCCAGTGCGACGGAACGTTGTTACAGTGTGGAGCGTGCCGCCAGGGCGACGGAACGTTGTTACAGTGTGGAGCGTGCCGCCAGGGCGACGGAACGTTGTTACAGTGTGGAGCGTGCCGCCAGGGCGACGGAACGTTGTTAGTGTGGAGCGTGCCGCCAGGGCGACGGAACGTTGTTAGTGTGGAGCGTGCCGCCAGGGCGACGGAACGTTGTTAGTGTGGAGCGTGCCGCCAGGGCGACGGAACGTTGTTACAGTGTGGAGCGTGCCGCCAGGGCGACGGAACGTTGTTACAGTGTGGAGCGTGCCGCCAGGGCGACGGAACGTTGTTACAGTGTGGAGCGTGCCGCCAGGGCGACGGAACGTTGTTACAGTGTGGAGCGTGCCGCCAGGGCGACGGAACGTTGTCACAGTGTGGAGCGTGCCGCCAGGGCGACGGAACGTTGTTACAGTGTGGAGCGTGCCGCCAGGGCGACGGAACGTTGTTACAGTGTGGAGCGTGCCGCCAGGGCGACGGAACGTTGTTACAGTGTGGAGCGTGCCGCCAGGGCGACGGAACGTTGTTACAGTGTGGAGCGTGCCGCCAGGGCGACGGAACGTTGTTACAGTGTGGAGCGTGCCGCCAGGGCGACGGAACGTTGTCACAGTGTGGAGCGTGCCGCCAGGGCGACGGAACGTTGTTACAGTGTGGAGCGTGCCGCCAGGGCGACGGAACGTTGTTAGTGTGGAGCGTGCCGCCAGGGCGACGGAACGTTGTTACAGTGTGGAGCGTGCCGCCAGGGCGACGGAACGTTGTTACAGTGTGGAGCGTGCCGCCAGGGCGACGGAACGTTGTTACAGTGTGGAGCGTGCCGCCAGGGCGACGGAACGTTGTCACAGTGTGGAGCGTGCCGCCAGGGCGACGGAACGTTGTTACAGTGTGGAGCGTGCCGCCAGGGCGACGGAACGTTGTTACAGTGTGGAGCGTGCCGCCAGGGCGACGGAACGTTGTTACAGTGTGGAGCGTGCCGCCAGGGCGACGGAACGTTGTTACAGTGTGGAGCGTGCCGCCAGTGCGACGGAACGTTGTTACAGTGTGGAGCGTGCCGCCAGGGCGACGGAACGTTGTTACAGTGTGGAGCGTGCCGCCAGGGCGACGGAACGTTGTTACAGTGTGGAGCGTGCCGCCAGGGCGACGGAACGTTGTTAGTGTGGAGCGTGCCGCCAGGGCGACGGAACGTTGTTACAGTGTGGAGCGTGCCGCCAGGGCGACGGAACGTTGTTACAGTGTGGAGCGTGCCGCCAGGGCGACGGAACGTTGTTACAGTGTGGAGCGTGCCGCCAGGGCGACGGAACGTTGTTACAGTGTGGAGCGTGCCGCCAGTGCGACGGAACGTTGTTACAGTGTGGAGCGTGCCGCCAGGGCGACGGAACGTTGTTACAGTGTGGAGCGTGCCGCCAGGGCGACGGAACGTTGTTACAGTGTGGAGCGTGCCGCCAGGGCGACGGAACGTTGTTACCGTGTGGAGCGTGCCGCCAGGGCGACGGAACGTTGTTACCGTGTGGAGCGTGCCGCCAGGGCGACGGAACGTTGTTACAGTGTGGAGCGTGCCGCCAGGGCGACGGAACGTTGTTACAGTGTGGAGCGTGCCGCCAGGGCGACGGAACGTTGTTACAGTGTGGAGCGTGCCGCCAGGGCGACGGAACGTTGTTAGTGTGGAGCGTGCCGCCAGGGCGACGGAACGTTGTTACAGTGTGGAGCGTGCCGCCAGGGCGACGGAACGTTGTTACAGTGTGGAGCGTGCCGCCAGGGCGACGGAACGTTGTTACAGTGTGGAGCGTGCCGCCAGGGCGACGGAACGTTGTTACAGTGTGGAGCGTGCCGCCAGGGCGACGGAACGTTGTTACAGTGTGGAGCGTGCCGCCAGGGCGACGGAACGTTGTTACAGTGTGGAGCGTGCCGCCAGGGCGACGGAACGTTGTTACCGTGTGGAGCGTGCCGCCAGGGCGACGGAACGTTGTTACCGTGTGGAGCGTGCCGCCAGGGCGACGGAACGTTGTCACAGTGTGGAGCGTGCCGCCAGGGCGACGGAACGTCGTTACAGTGTGGAGCGTGCCGCCAGGGCGACGGAACGTTGTTACAGTGTGGAGCGCGCCGCCAGGGCGACGGAACGTTGTTACCGTGTGGAGCGTGCCGCCAGGGCGACGGAACGTTGTCACAGTGTGGAGCGTGCCGCCAGGGCGACGGAACGTCGTTACAGTGTGGAGCGTGCCGCCAGGGCGACGGAACGTTGTTACAGTGTGGAGCGCGCCGCCAGGGCGACGGAACGTTGTCACAGTGTGGAGCGTGCCGCCAGGGCGACGGAACGTTGTTACAGTGTGGAGCGTGCCGCCAGGGCGACGGAACGTTGTTACAGTGTGGAGCGTGCCGCCAGGGCGACGGAACGTTGTTAGTGTGGAGCGTGCCGCCAGGGCGACGGAACGTTGTCACAGTGTGGAGCGTGCCGCCAGGGCGACGGAACGTTGTTAGTGTGGGGCGTGCCGCCAGGGCGACGGAACGTTGTTACAGTGTGGAGCGTGCCGCCAGGGCGACGGAACGTTGTTACAGTGTGGAGCGTGCCGCCAGGGCGACGGAACGTTGTTAGTGTGGAGCGTGCCGCCAGGGCGACGGAACGTTGTTACAGTGTGGAGCGTGCCGCCAGGGCGACGGAACGTTGTTACAGTGTGGAGCGTGCCGCCAGGGCGACGGAACGTTGTCACAGTGTGGAGCGTGCCGCCAGGGCGACGGAACGTTGTCACAGTGTGGAGCGTGCCGCCAGGGCGACGGAACGTTGTCACAGTGTGGAGCGTGCCGCCAGGGCGACGGAACGTTGTCACAGTGTGGAGCGTGCCGCCAGGGCGACGGAACGTTGTTACAGTGTGGAGCGTGCCGCCAGGGCGACGGAACGTTGTTACAGTGTGGAGCGTGCCGCCAGGGCGACGGAACGTTGTTACAGTGTGGAGCCTGCCGCCAGGGCGACGGAACGTTGTTACAGTGTGGAGCGTGCCGCCAGGGCGACGGAACGTTGTCACAGTGTGGAGCGTGCCGCCAGGGCGACGGAACGTTGTTACAGTGTGGAGCGTGCCGCCAGGGCGACGGAACGTTGTTACAGTGTGGAGCGTGCCGCCAGGGCGACGGAACGTTGTTACAGTGTGGAGCGTGCCGCCAGGGCGGCGGAACGTTGTTACAGTGTGGAGCGTGCCGCCAGGGCGACGGAACGTTGTTACAGTGTGGAGCGTGCCGCCAGGGCGACGGAACGTTGTCACAGTGTGGAGCGTGCCGCCAGGGCGACGGAACGTTGTCACAGTGTGGAGCGTGCCGCCAGGGCGACGGAATGTTGTTACAGTGTGGAGCGTGTCGCCAGGGCGACGGAACGTTGTTACCGTGTGGAGCGTGCCGCCAGGGCGACGGAAGCAGATTCAACAGGAACTTTCAAACAGGAATTGGATTAATACTGGAAAAGGAGTAATTTACAGCAGTGTGGGGGAAGAGTTGGGGGGAGTGGGACCAGCTGGGTGGCGTGTGTGTGTCATTCTGAGTCTGATGTCGGTGTGGTTGGTAATAAATACAAGTCTATGTTTCACTTGCAGGAACGGCATGCAGGTCTTACTCAAATTCAGCACTGTCTGGCATCTTTGAATCTGTCTATATATATGTTTCTGGAACATACCTCTTCATTCACCTGAGGAAGGAGCAGCGCTCCGAAAGCTAGTGACATCGAAACAAACCTGTTGGACTTTAACCTGGTTGTTGTAAGGCTTCTTACTGTGCTCAAATTATATTGATTTGAAGCTTTGTGGGTTTACATGAGCAACCGTTCCCAGCATATATGACGTTGTTACAGGGCACCATGCAGATATTGGATGAAGTGGCCTCTTATCCCACGCCTGACGATTTGAGAGAGTCTGGGGCTCACTGTCGACATGGTGACGTGATCGAAGCGGTGATGGCATTGGCTGAAGCTTTGATGTGGCTGTCGGATGCGTCACTGGGGTTGATTCACCCGTTGCAGTACTCGGATGTGAGACCATTAGGAATAAAAACAGAGTGGGGGGTGCGGGGGGGGGGGGGGGGGGGGGAGAGGAGCGGTGGTGGGGGGGGGGGGGAGAGGAGCGGGGGGTTGGGGGGGGCAGTGGGGGGGGGAGGAGAAATAATCCTTTTGAAAGGTGTCTTGAGCCGCAGGGGTGGGCGTGGAAGGAGATGCAGGTTCCAGTTTCAGCCTGGTGATTTTCCTGCGCACGTTTAACAAGTGACACACGCCACCCTTGCAGACGCAGCTTCTGGCCTCTTCAGCAGAGATTTGCGTGCTGGCTCTGTTGCCATGGCAATGGCCAAGTCTTTCTTACAACTGTGCAGCCAAAGGCTCCGTCTCTCCCTGATGCAACTAAGGGTTGCAAGGCCGTAGAGGAAAACCCAGGAGTTGGTTGCGGTCTGTTTGAATGGGGAGAGTTGGCCTTTGATGAATGTGGAGTACAGAGCTCACCCCGCAGTGAATATTGGAGTCATATTCTTCTTGAGATGTGATCAGAATTGATCAAAATCAGTTTTTTATTTAAGGATCGCTCTCCACTACGCCATCTTGATGCGAGGAGGAGATGGGAATTTTTGAATGCAGTGAGCTGCTGTCATCTGCTGTGTTCTGCCTGAAAGGGCGGGGGGGGGGGGGGGCTTCGCTAGGAATTTTCCAAAGGCGAATGGGATAAATATTTGAAAAGGGAACGTTTGTGGGGGAAAGAGCAGGAGAGTGAGACGAGTTGGATAGTTCTGTCAGAGAGCCGGCGCAGACGTGATGGTGTCTCTCTGTTCTGTGTGCCTCAGTGTTCTGGGCCCCCACCTCGAATTCTGCGTGGCGGCACGGTAGCACAGTGGTTAGCACTGTTGCTTCACAGCACCGAGGACCTGGGTTCGATTCCCGGCTTGGGTCACTGTCTGTGCGGAGTCTGCACGTTCTCCCCGTGTCTGCGTGAGTTTCCTCCGGTTGCTCCGGTTTCCCCCCACAAGTCCCGAAAGACGTGCTTGTTGGGTGAATTGGACATTCTGAATTCTCCCTCAGTGAACCCGAACAGGTGCCGGAATGTGGCGACTAGGGGCTTTTCACCGTAACTTCATTGCAGTGTTAATGTAAGCCTACTTGTGACACTAATAACGATTACTATTATTATTAATGTCCCAGGTACATAAGTAAAGTTAGTGATAAAGTTTCCAATAACCTCTGCTCCCCTGGGGTATGGAGATGGACGGGGACAAAAATAAGAATCAACATTTATCATCAATGGCTGTTGATTGCTGCCCCTCTGAACACTTGATTAAAACTTCACAACACAGGAACAGGCCATTCGGCCTGCCTGGTCCGTGCTGGCCCTTGTGCTCCACATGAGCCCCCCCCCCCCCCCCCCCCCCCCCCTCCCCACTCTTCTTCGTCTTGTTCATCCAGTTTCTTAAGTTTATCTTAACTACCTGAGGCAGAGTTCCACATTCTCACCACTCTGAGCAAAGCAATTTCTCCTCAATTCCCTGTTGGATTTCTCTTTAATAAAACCATGTTGGCTCGGTCTAGCCATGTTATGCTTTACTAAATGAATTATTCAATCTCCCTTAATAGCAGATTCCAGCATTTCCCAACAACTGGTGTTTGGCCAGTTCGTTGCTTTCTCCCTCCTTTCTTGAAAAGAGGAGTAACATTTCATAGACTAAGAATCAGACATTACCGAAGAGATACATTTAGCCTGCAGCGAAAAAACAAAAAAACACACTAAATCTACACTAATCCCACTTATAATAATAATAGTAATCGTTATTAGTGTCACAAGTAGACTTACATTAACACTGCAATGAAGTTACTGTGAAAAGCCCCTAGTCGCCACATTCCGGCGCCTGTTCGGGTACACCGAGGGAGAATTCAGAATGTCCAATTCACCCAACAAGCACGTCTTTCGGGACTTGTGGGAGGAAACCGGAGCGCCTGGAGGAAACCCACGCAGACACGGGGAGAACGTGCAGACTCCGCACAGACAGTGACCCCAGCCGGGAATCGAACACGGGTCCGTGGAGCTGTGAAGCAACAGTGCTAACCACTGCTACCGTGCCGCCCATAACTTCCCAGCACTTGGTCCATGGCGTTGAATGCTGCGACATTTATTCCAAGCGCTCATTCAAGTACTTTTTAAAGATTGTGAGGGTTTCTACCTCCACTACCCTCCCAGGCCGCACATTCCTGATTTCCACCACCCTCAGGGTGCAGAGGATTTTCCTCAAATCCCCTTTGATCCTCCTGCCTTTCACCTTAAAATTATGCCCCCATGTTATTGACCCTTCAACTAAGGGGAACAGCTGCTTTCTATCTACCCTGTCTGTGCCCTCATAATAGTGTACACCTCAATCACATGTCCTCTCAGCCTTCCCTGCTCCAAAGAAACAACTCGAGCTTATCCAGTCTCTCTTCGTAGCTAAAATGCTCTACCCCAGGCAACATCCTGATGAATCTCCTCTGCACCCTCTCTAGCACACCACCACATCCATCCTATAGAGTGACGACAAGAACTGAACACAGTACTTCAGCTTTGCCAACTTCTAATCCAGTGGGGTCATTTCCACTGGAATTCCATAAGGAATTCTGTAAAATCAGAGCTAGCACATTCACTGTCCCTGCAGCTATCTCCCAAGGATGGCTGGCACAGTAGCATAGTGGTAGCACTGTTGCTTCACAGCTCCAAGGTCCCAGGTTCGATTCGGCTTGGGTCACTGTCTGTGTGGAGTCTGCACATCCTCCCCGTGTGTGCGTGGGTTTCCTCCGGGTGCTCCGGTTTCCTCCCACAGTCCAAAGATGTGCAGGTTAGGTGGATTTGCCATGCTAAATTGCCGTTAGTGTCCAAAATTGCCCTTAGTGTTGGGTGGGGTTACTGGGTTAAAGGGATAGGGTGGAGGTGTTGACCTTGGGTAGGGTGCTCTTTCCAAGAGCCGGTGCAGACTCGATGGGCCAAATGGCCTCCTTCTGCACTGTAAATTCTATGATAATTCTATGATTCACAGCACCAGGGTCCCAGGTTCAATTCTCACTTCAGTCACTGTCTGTGCGGAGTCTGCACGTTCTCCCCGTGTCTGTGTGGGTTTCCTCCGGGTGCTCCGGTTTCCCGAAAGATGTGCTTGTTAGGTGAATTGGACATTCTGAATTCTCCCTCTGTGTACCCGAACAGGCGCCGGAGTGTGGCGACTAGGGGATTTTCACAATAACTTCATTGTAGTGTTAATGTAAGCCTCCTTGTGACACTAATAAAGATTATTATTATTAGGCTATCCGGTCACATGGATTTGTTGGATGTCAGTCCCTTACACTTTCCCAATATTTTCCTCCGCTGATATTAGGAATAGAAATCAGGAATGTGCGGCCTGGGAGGGTAGTGGAGGTAGAAACCCTCACAATCTTTAAAAAAGTACTTGAATGAGCGCTTGGAATAAATGTCGCAGCATTCAACGCCATGGACCAAGTGCTGGGAAGTTATGGGCAGCACGGTAGCAGTGGTTAGCACTGTTGCTTCACAGCTCCACGGACCCGTGTTCGATTCCCGGCTGGGGTCACTGTCTGTGCGGAGTCTGCACGTTCTCCCCGTGTCTGCGTGGGTTTCCTCCAGGCGCTCCGGTTTCCTCCCACAAGTCCCGAAAGACGTCTGTTTCTGGTGTGAAACTTGAGTATTCCAATGTGGAATTTGTTCAATCATAGAATCACAGAATTTACAGTGCAGAAGGAGGTCATTCGGCCCAACGAGTCTTCACTGACCCATGAATGACCACCCTACCTAAGCCCACACCTCCACCCGAACCCACAACCCCACCTAACCTTTGGACACTACGGGGCAATTTTAGTATGATCAATCCACCTAACCGACACGTCTTTGGACTGTGGGGGGAAACTGGAGCACCCGGAGGAAACCCACGCAGACACACGGAGAACTTGCAGACTCCGCACAGACAGTGACCCAAAATTACTATTAAGCTATTTTGCTGGTAGTGACAGCTGGTTTTCAAATCGTTTATGTACACTACAAACAACAGAGGCCCCAGCACTGATCCCTGTGGAACACCACTAGCCACAACCTTCCATTCAGAAAAACACCCTTCTACTGCTACCCTCTGCCTTCTGTGACTGAGCCAGTCCTGTATCCCACTATGGGCATCTCTTGCCTTTACAAGACCGTCACTTCAACTTTAAGTCATCAATCCATTCTAGGAACCACAGGCCTGTCACGTGGCACAGCAGAAATTGCAAATCAAAGACTGAATTCACTGTAACCTGTAAAGTGCATGATCTTTACCTGTGTCTTATCTTGTGTGTGTGTGTGTGTGTGTGTGTGTGTGTGTGTGTGTGTGCGTGCGCATGTATTTGAGTCATAGTATGTGATGCATTAATTTGTGGTAAGTGTGAGAGAATAAATAACTTTATTTTAAACACACAAAAGCTTGCTGCTGAATTATTTAATTGTAATACACACTCTCAGTGTAAGAAATGGCATCCTTCAGGTAAAACATACCGATTACAAAGAAAAGTAAGCAAACCCATTCTGCTTGTAACACTATACTAGATCTGGACCATCTCCATCTGATTTTACTTCTTAATTCAAACAAGATAGCTGACTCCAGTTGTTTTGCATCGTAGAATCATAGAATTTACAGTGCAGAAGGAGGCCATCTTTGGACTGTGGGAGGAAACCGGAGCACCCGGAGGAAACCCACGCACACACGGGGAGAACGTGCAGACTCCGCACAGACAGTGACCCAAGCTGGAATCGAACCCGGGACCCTGGAGCTCTGAAGCAACAGTGCTAACCACTGTGCTACCCTGATTTTGCAATCCAGGTCTGCAACGTTGTAGGTAGCGGATGAGGGAGCCATGATAGAATGGTGGAGCAGACTTGATGGGCCGAATGGCCTAATTCTGCTCCTATATCTTATGAACTTATGACTCCTGTCGATGAAAAATCTGTCAAAATCGGCCTTGAATATACTAGATGACCCTCCTCGGCTTCTGCGGCTCTCTGGCGTACAGAGTTCAGCACACCAACCATGCTCGAGGGAAAAGAAATTCTCCTCAGCTCCAACTTATTCTTAATCCGTGTCCTCACGGCGTCCACCTTGTCAATTCCCCTCAGGATCTTGTATGTTTCCATAAAATTACGTCTCATTCTTTTCAACTCCAGTGGGCATGGGTCCAACCTTTCCCCATAAGATAATGAAAAAAATGAAATGGAAATCGCTTATTGTCACGAGTAGGCTTCAAATGAAGTTACTGTGAAAAGCCCCTAGTCGCCACATTCCGGCGCCTGTTCGGGGAGGCTGTTACGGGAATTGAACCGTGCTGCTGGCCTGCCTTGGTCTGCTTTCAAAGCCAGCGATTCAGCCCTGTGCTAAACAGCCCCTAAGTTCTTCATTCCAGGGATGAGTTGAGTGGACCACCTCTGAACCGCTTAGTCATAGAGACATACAGTGCAGAAAGAGGCTCTTTGGCCCAGCCTGTCTTCGCTGGCCATTAAACACCTAACTATTCTAATCCCATTTTCCAGCACTTGGGTCCGTATGTAGCCTTCTATGTTATGGCTGCTGACACAATTATATCATTTTGCGAATAAAGAGGCCAAAGCTGTACACAGTATTCCCGGTGTGGCCTCACCAAGGTTCGGTACAGCTGTTGGGAAAATTTATTGCAAGAGGAACGGAATATAAACACCAACATTCCATTTTTCTTCCTAACCACTTGCTGCAACTGCAGACTAACTTTTTGAGATTCGTGCACCAGGACACGCAGATCCCTCTGTACCTCAGAGCTCTGCAATCTAGTTATTGTGAAGTGCGATGCTGTCTCTCGTCCCTGGTACCATTCTAGTATATCCCCTCCAAAGCCTTTGCATCCTTCCGGAAGTGTGTGGAGCTCGGTACTGGACATAATACACCAGCTGAGGTGCAACTAGGGTTTAAACTAAAAGATGGAGTTGTCCCCGACGGGCATCCTCCTGACACTGAAGCCAACAGATTGCAGAGCAAGAAGATGGATTCTGGTTTAACAGCACGGTTGTGATTCATTGTAAATGAGTTGACCTATTCGATTGTGCGTGTAAGGTAAAGATTGCAACATTAGCCTGCTGTTTGTCTGTAACTAATTAACTAAGTTAATGGGGCACATGGGGCGGGGGGGGGGGGGGAAGAGAAATCTTTTCGTGCGGAGAACAAAATCTGGACCAGACCATCTTGAAAGTGTGCAGGAAGCACCTTCCAGGGGAACTTTCAAACCCAATTGGATGAGTGCTGGAAAAGGTCCCGAATGCAGGGTTATGGGGCTTGGGGCGAAATTGGACAACTCTTCTTCAAAGAGCCAGTGTGATCATGATTGCTATCTTTGGGATCCTGCTGTGTATATGTTGACTGGCATCTTCACCATCGCAACAGCGTCAGTGCTTCAAAAGCACATGAATGAAATGAAAATGGCTTATTGTCACAAGTAGGCTTCAAATGAAGTTACTGTCGCCACATCCCGGCGCCTGTTCGGGGAGGCTGGTACGGGAATTGAACCGTGCTGCTGGCCTGCATTGGTCTGCTTTCAAAGCCAGCGATTTAGCCCAGTGAGCTAAACCAGCCTTGAATATCACATCATTGAATGTTGATGGCTTTGGGATATCCTGAAGTCATGTAAGTTGTAGATTGAGAGTAAATACTCCTTCATTTTGGTGCTAGGTGTATTACAGTTCAGACGGGATCTGAGTTGCTTTTGGCAATTGACACTTTTACATATACGTTTCAGTCTGGAGCTATGAATAGAGATGGTGGAGGCTCCCATTGTCTTTCCAAGTGGCTAAATTTCTCCCACTCTTACCACCTGCCACTGGTGTGTTGGAAGGATTTTGCAGGTTGCATCTATAGAATCCCTGTGGTGCAGAAGGAGGCCATTCAGCCCATCGAGTCACTACCGACCGTCCGAGAGAGAACTGTACCTAGGACCCCTGCCCTAGCCCCGAAACGTTGCTGGTGGCCAATCCACCTAACCTGCACATCTTTGGACTGTGGGAGGAAACCGGAGCACCCGGAGGAAACCCACGCAGACACTGGGAGAACGTGCAAACTCCACGCGGGCCGGAATTGAACCCTTGACCCTGGTGCTGTGAGGCAGCAGTGCTAACCGCTGTGCCGTCCATTGGCCATCAAACCCTGGAGTGGGACTCGAAACTGGGGCTTCTGGGACAGAGGCAGCAAAGCTTCCCACTGCGCCACACAGCCTCCCACTTCATTCTGTCGATGGACCTTTAAAACGGGTGAATGATGCTCTGGTTGTCATGCTTTTGGTTTCTCCCTGTGTTCATTTGAAGGGTAGTCGAGGGGAAGTCACAGAACTAAAACTAAAAAGACATTCTTTCTTTATTTAGATGGACTCTTTGGGCACTGCCAGGATGTCATGGTGCCAGCCAGGACCCAGTACGACATATCAGCTGCTGTCCTACAACGTTTACAGGAGATATTGAAGCAGCTGATGTTACAAGGTAGGGACCACAGAGGATAAGCTGCTCCATCCATTCAATTATAAGGGGCACATATAGAGGATATGGTGGCCTAGTGGGAATGTCGCCGGGATAGTGATCCAGAAGCCCACACTAAAGCTCTGGGGACATGAGTTCACGTCCCACCAGAGCAACTGGTGGAATCTGAATTCAATTAATAAGATTTGGAATGTAAATCTAGTCGTCTGTCAGTGACTATAATCCATGACATTATCATCGATTGCTGGAAACCCCATCAGGTTCACTCATGTCCTTTAGGGAAGGAAATCTGCCGTCCTTACCCGGTCTGGCCTACACGTGACTCCAGACCCACAGCAATGGCCAAGCGAGACACTCGGTTCAGGAGGGCTATGCCCTTCCCCTTTATACTGCCATTGTACACAATCCCAATGTATTAAACCCCTTCCCCTTTACTGCCATTGTACACAATCCCAATGGATTAAACCCCTTCTCCTTTATACTGCCGTTGCACACAATCCCAATGGATTAAACCCCTTCCCCTTTACTGCCATTGTACAGAATCCCAATGGACCTAAGCCCCTTCCCATTTATCCCTCGTGTGTATCCAGCTTGTATCTATACTTTTCACCTTGGCCTTTCTGGTAGTGGGTTCCGCTCTCTGAGTGAGGAGGTTTCTCCCTAACTCCCTATTGGATTTATTAGTGACTCTGATATTGATGTCCATGAATTTATCTGCACTGTTGATTTAAATTTTTATACCTTTTTATCTCTCTCTCTCTCTCTCTCCCAAAATCCATGCTAAATGATTTAAACCTTCTTCAACAGAGGCTGTTTCTTTTGTTTAACTCGACCTCCAGTGTCTCTTGCATCTTTTTAGGGTTGTCATGGCAAGATGACATCACCCAGTATGTGATCTCCATGGAGATGGAAAAGGTCCCAAAGCTCCGCCCTAAGCAGCAGCGATTGACAGTGCCATTGGCAGATGAGAGGTACAGTTCACTGAATAGCAAACACAGGAGGGCGGGGGGGGGGGGGGGGGGGGGGCGTATCTGCTTCATAATATAAACCAAATCTAATATCGGCAGTTAGGATGAGAAAGCCAGCAATACCTCGGAATATTCATGGTCTAAATCATTTCTGGTCCATTATTTGCTCCGAGGTGTCTCAGCTGTAACACCAGCTCCTACTTCATAAAACTAACATCCTGCTCAATGAAGCTTTATTTTCATTTTGTCAGCCAAGACTTAATAGGATCCTTACTGTTGAGCTTTACTCTGTCTCTAACCCCGTGCTGGACCTGTCCTGGGAGTGTTTGATGGGGACAGTGTAGAGGGAGCTTTACTCTGTATCTAACCCCGTGCTGTACCTGTCCTGGGAGTGTTTGATGGGGACAGTGTAGAGGGAGCTTTACTCTGTATCTAACCCCGTGCTGTACCTGTCCTGGGAGTGTTTGATGGGGACAGTGTAGAGGGAGCTTTACTCTGTATCTAACCCCGTGCTGTACCTGTCCTGGGAGTGTTAGATGGGGACAGTGTAGAGGGAGCTTTACTCTGTATCTAACCCCGTGCTGTACCTGTCCTGGGAGTGTTTGATGGGGACAGTGTAGAGGGAACTTTACTCTGTATCTAACCCCGTGCTGTACCTGTCCTGGGAGTGTTTGATGGGGATAGTGTAGAGGGAGCTTTACTCTGTATCTAACCCCGTGCTGTACCTGTCCTGGGAGT
Organism: Scyliorhinus torazame; assembly: GCF_047496885.1. Classification (NCBI taxonomy): domain Eukaryota; kingdom Metazoa; phylum Chordata; class Chondrichthyes; order Carcharhiniformes; family Scyliorhinidae; genus Scyliorhinus; species Scyliorhinus torazame. Next base: position 19,266,138 of record NC_092708.1, read on the forward strand.
ATTTGATGGGGACAGTGTAGAGGGAGCTTTACTCTGTATCTAACCCCGTGCCGTACCTGTCCTGGGAGTGTTTGATGGGGACAGTATAGAGGGAGCTTTACTCTGTATCTAATCCCGTGCTGTACCTGTCCTGGGAGTGTTTGATGGAGACAGTGTAGAGGGAGCTTTACTCTGTATCTAACCCCGTGCTGTACCTGTCCTGGGAGTGTTTGATGGGGACAGTGTGGAGGGAGCTTTACTCTGTATTTAACCCCGTGCTGTACCTGTCCTGGGCGTGTTTGATGTGGACAGTGTAGAGGGAGCGTTACTCTGTATCTAACCCCGTGCTGTACCTGTCCTGGGAGTGTTTGATGGGGACAGTATAGAGGGAGCTTTACTCTGTATTTAACCCCGTGCTGTACCTGTCCTGCGAGTGTTTGATGGGGACAGTATAGAGGGAGCTTTACTCTGTATCTAACCCCGTGCTGTACCTGTACTGGGAGTGTTTGTTGGGGGCAGTGTAGAGGGAGCTTTACTCTGTATTTAACCCCGTGCTGTACCTGTCCTGGGCGTGTTTGATGGTGCCTGAAATACAATCCCATCGCAAAATTGTTGGTTTGACGAGCAAATAATTAATATTTAGACATAGACATAGACATAAATCATGCAGTGCAGAAGGAGGCCATTCGGCCCATCGTGTCTGCACCGACCCACTTAAGCCCCCACTTCCACCCTATCCCAATAACCCCTCCTAACCCTTTTTTGGACACTAAGGGCAATTTAGCACGGCCAATCCACCTAACCTGCACATCTTTGGACTGTGGGAGGAAACCGGAGCACCCGGAGGAAACCCACACAGACACGGGGAGAACGTGCAGACTCTGCGCAGATGGCGACCCAGAAGGGAATCGAACCTGGGACCCTGGCGCTATGAAGCCACAGTGCTAGCCACGTGTGCTGCTGTGCTGTCCTCTGACATTATTTTTGAAAAATAGACCGATGCTCCAGTCATGATACCCTGCTAAGCAATGAGATGTGCTCATCAGCCTGCAGTGCCACCTAGAGGGTGATTGCACATAGAGTCATAGATGTTTACAGCATGGAAACAGGCCCTTGGGCCCAGCTTGTCCCTGCCGCCCAGTTTCTATCACTAAGCTAGTCCCACTTGCCCGCATTTGGCCCATAGCCCTCTATACCCACCCTGCCCATGTAACTGTCTAACTGCTTTTTAAAGGACCAAATTGAACCCGCCTCTACCACTGCCTCTGTCAGCCTGTTCCAGATTCTCACCACCCTTCGTGTGAAGAAATTTCCCCTCTGGTCTCTTTTGTATCTCTCCCCTCTCACCTTAAACCTCTGCCCTCTAGTCCTAGACTTCTCTACCTTTGGGAAAGGATGTTGACTATCTATCTTATCGCTGCCCCTCATTATTTTATAGACCTCTATAAGATCACCCCTAAGCCTCCTGCGGTCCTGGGAAAAAAGTCCCAGCCTATCCAGCCTCTCCTTATAACACAGACCATCAAGTCCTGGTAAAATCCTCGTAGATCTTTTCTACACTCTTTCTAGTTTAAGAATATTCTTCCTCTAATAGGATGACCAGAACTGAACACAGTATCCCATGTGTGGTCTTACCAATGTCCTGTACAACTTCGACAAGACGTCCCAGCTCCTGTATTCAATATTCTGACCAATGAAACCTAGCATGCTGAATGCCTTCTTCACCACCCTGTCCACCTGCGACTCCACCTTCAAGGACCTATCAACCTGTACTCCTAGATCTCTTTGTTGGCACCTGATTTTAGTTTAAGGTTAAGATGCTATTGATTCTTCCTTTCAGGTTCCAGTGGCCTGCGGGCAGAGGTGTTTACCCAGTGGGAGCTTCCATGTCAACAATGGAGCAATGGCCGCCCTCCCTGATCCATCGCTACCTGCAGCTCATTCTCCACGGTAACCAACACCAGCTCCATCCGGAGTCCCGTTTCGAAGGGGGAATGTTGGAACCCTATCTCTTTCCCAAGGTGGGGCATCTTGTGTCTTTGTTTTCTACCTGTTTTCTCCTCTTCCGCCCCCCCCCCCCCCCCCCCCCCTCATCCATTGCTGACGACAAAGTTGTCTTTGATGTTCTAGTGAATGGAGAATGGAACAGGGGTACGATATTCCTAAACCAGATTCCGTTAGAATCATGACTCGCAAGATATTTCCTGGTTCTTATGAATCATGGAACAGTTGCAGCACAGAGGAGGCAAGGCGGCCTGTCATGGCCATGCTAGCTCTCTGCAGGGGATGCCCCATTGTTGTCCCGCCAGCTGTGGCAATTCTTTTCTCTCCAGACAATTATCCAATTTCCTTTAGAATGCCTCGATTGTACCTGCCCCCCGCTACCCACTCAGGCAGTGCATTCCTGAACCTAACCACTCCGTACAGGAAAGAAAATGGCACCTCTGGCTCTTAACTTGGTGTCCTCTGGTTCCTGGATCCTTCCTACAGTTGAGAACATCTTCCCTCCCTGTCTACTCTGTCGGCCTCTCCGTGTGTTTGGGCACCTCTAAAGGAATACAGTATAGAGGTATTAATCGCTCATTGTCACAAGTAGGCTTCAATGAAGTTACTGTGAGAAGCCCCTAGTCGCCACATTCCGGCGCCTGTTCGGGGAGGCCGGTCGGGGAATTGAACCCGCGCTGCTGCCTTGTTCTGCATTGCAAGCCAGCTATTTAGCCCACTGTGCTAAACCAGCCCCTAAACCAACACTAAGGGAGTGTTGTTGCAACTGTGCAAGGCCTTGGAAGACTGCACCTGGGGTATTGTGCATAATTCTGGTCCCCTTATTTGAGGAGGGATGTAGTGGCATTGGAGGCAGTTCAGAGGGGGTTCACTCGGTTGATTCCAGAGATGAGGGGTTTGTTGTATGAGGAGATGCCAGCGTTGGACTGGGGTGAGCACATTAAGAAGTCTTACAACACCAGGTTAAAGTCCCAACAGGTTTGTTTCGAATCACTAGCTTTCGGAGCGCTGCTCCTTCCTCGGGTGAGTGAAGAGGGACAATAAACAGTTTAGGCCTGTACTCTCTCGAGTTTAGAAGGATGTGGGGAGATCTAATTGAGGTACACCAGATGATAAAAGATATTGACAAAGTAGACAAAGACATAGTATTCCTTTGTGGAGCAATCTCGAACGAGAGGTCATTTAAGGAGGAGATGGACAGATTGTTAATTAGTAATTGAAGGGATGTGGAGAACAGGCAGGAATGTGGAGTTGAGGTTGAGAGGCGATCAGCCATTGATCGTATTGAATGGTGGAGCGGGTTCGAGGGGCTGAATTGCAGACTCCTGCTCCTAGTTCTGACGTTATATCGAATTTCCTTGCAACCTTCCCTTCTCCAAAGAGAATAGGCCAATAAAATATGCACAGGAACAGGCCGTTGTCACCAAAGCTTCTCCCGAATTCCCTGTTAGGTTTCTTAAGGACTTGTCTTTTGTTCAAGGTCCCTAGTTCTGGTCTCGCCCGGGCACGTGGAGAGCCATCACACCTGACAGCATCTGTGGGGAGAGCCCGTTAACCTATCACCAACGACCTGGATTGTTAGCTCTGTTTCCCTCTCCACAGGTGCTGCCAGACATCCTGGGTATTTTGATAATTTTCAGGTTTCCAGGTCCTCAGCACTTTGCATTAGTACTTCCACTGGCTCCACCTCACTTTGGCACCTTGGTCTTTATTACTCCAATTCTTGGATTGGATTGGATTGGATTTGTTTATTGTCACGTGTACCGAGGTACAGTGAAAAGTATTTTTCTGCGAGCAGCTCAACAGATCATTAAATACATGGGAAGAAAAGGGAATAAAAGAAAATACATAATAGGGCAACACAACATATACAATGGAAGTACATAAGCACAGGCATCGGATGAAGCATACAGGGTGTAGTGTTAATGAGGTCAGTCCATAAGAGGGTCATTTAGGAGTCTGGTGACAGCGGGGAAGAAGCTGTTTTTGAGTCTGTTTGTGCGTGTTCTCAGACTTCTGTATCTCCTGCCCGATGGAAGACGTTGGAAGAGTGAGTAAGCCGGGTGGGAGGAGTCTTTGATTATGCTGCCCGCTTTCCCCAGGCAGCGGGAGGTGTAGATAGAGTCAATGGATGGGAGGCAGGTTCGTGTGATGGACTGGGCGGTGTTCACGACTCTCTGAAGTTTCTTGCGGTCCTGGGCCGAGCAGTTGCCATACCAGGCTGTGATGCAGCCTGATAGGATGCTTTCTATGGTGCACCTGTAAAGGCTGGTAAGAGTCAATGTGGACATGCCGAATTTCCTTAGTTTCCTGAGGGAGTATAAGCGCTGTTGTGCTTTCTTGGTGGTAGCGTCGACGTGGGTGGACCAGGACAGATTTTTGGAGATGTGCACCCCTAGGAATTTGAAACTGCTAACCATCTCCACCTCGGCCCCGTTGATGCTGACAGGGGTGTGTACAGTACTTTGCTTCCTGAAGTCAATGACCAGCTCTTTAGTTTTCTGGCATTGAGGGAGAGATTGTTGTCGCTACACCACTCCACTAGGTTCTCTATCTCCCTCCTGTATTCGGCCTCATCGTTATTCGAGATCCGGCCCCCACTTTGGTCGTATCGTCAGCAAACTTGTAGATGGAGTTGGAACCAAGTTTTGCCACGCAGTCGTGTGTGTACAGGGAGTAGAGTAGGGGGCTAAGTACGCAGCTTTGCGGGGCCCCAGTATTGAGGATTATTGTGGAGATGTTGTTGTTCATTCTTACTGATTGTGGTCTGTTGGTCAGAAAATCGAGGATCCAGTTGCAGAGTGGGGAGCCAAGTCCTAGGTTTTGGAGCTTTGATATGAGCTTGGCTGGGATTATGGTGTTGAAGGCGGAGCTGTAGTCTTCATGGGGCTGGTTTAGCACAGTGGGCTAAACAGCCGGCTTGTAATGCAGAACAAGGCCAGCAGCGCGGGTTCAATTCCCATACCGGCCTCCCCGAACAGGCGCCGGAATGTGGCGACTAGGGGCTTTTCACAGTAACTTCATTAAAGCCTATTTGTGACAATATTTTGGGCAGCGCGGTGGCACAAGTGGATAGCACTGTGGCTTCACAGCTCCAGGCTCCCAGGTTCGATTCCCCGCTGGGTCACTGTCTGTGCGGAGTCTGCACGTTCTCCCCGTGTGTGCGTGGGTTTCCTCCGGGTGCTCCGGTTTCCTCCCACAGTCCAAAGATGTGCGGGTTAGGTGGATTGGCCATGATAAATTGCCCTTAGTGTCCAAAATTGCCCTTTGTGTTGGGTGGGGTTACTGGGTTATGGGGATGGGGTGGAGGTGTTGACCTTGGGTAGGGTGCTCTTTCCAAGAGCCGGTGCAGACTCGATGGGCCGAATGGCCTCCTTCTGCACTGTAAATTCTATGATAAGTCTATGTTCTAATAAGCGATTATTATTATTAATAAAAGATAGACATGTGTTTATCTAACTTCCCGTTTAAGTACATCAACACCGTCAACCTCACCCACTCCCTGTGGTCGTGAGTTCCATAACGTAACGGAGGCGATACAGCCAAGGTTCAGTAGGTTGGTCCCTGGGATGAGGGGACTGTCCTACGATGAGAGGGTGAGTAACTTGGGTTCATATCCTCTGGAGTTCAGAAGAATGCGAGGTGACCTCATTGAAACCTACAAAATTCTGAAGGGGTTTGATTGAGTGGGCGCTGAGAGATCTCTTTTCCGTTGGTCGGAGAATCTAAAACACGAGGTCACAGTATCAGGATAATGGCCGATCATTTGGGGCTGGGATGAGGAGAGCTTTCATCACTGAAAGGGTTGTGCATCTTTGGAATTCACTGCCACAGAGTGGTGTGGATGTTCCACTGCCGAATATATTTCAGGCTGGGGTTGGTAGATTTGGGGAATTAAGGGGTGTGGGGAAGGCGGGAAAGTGGACTTGAAGCCTGAGATCAATCAGCATCCTATTGAATGGTGGAGCCGGATCAAGGGGTTGTGTGTGTCTTTGGTAATATATCGCTACTCTTTGCTTCGTAATCCAGAATGGTCTGATGGTGTGTTCCTGAAGAAACCACCAATCTCTAACTTAAAGCAAAACTGATTTATTGAGTAACGATTAATTAATATTGAGTTTGCACACTCCACAGAACTATAACTTGTAATCAAGTAATCTATATTAAAGTATTAACTAATTTAAACTACACGTGCTAAACTATGCTGTGGTCTATCTCTCTTATTCGCTACTGTCTAGTCACTCCTGGTTGGAAGATACCAAGATCCTCTGAGTTCTCACATTTATAGTGGGACACTGTGGTGCCCTCTAGTGGTTGTGTTACACTGAGATGTAATATTTAACCCTTTACTTGCCTACATATATTCATATCATTGCAGTATGGTCTATGATTGTTTTTCTGTGCACCTGGACTCCTTGCTGTTGAGGAGTCTGGGTAAGTTCTATCAGCTTTTGCGTATGGAGGGGAACCTCAGTCTCTTTTCTTCTTCTTCCCCATATTGTAGTTTGGTTATCGAGACAGCCCAACGGAAGCGAGTGCCAGAAAAACCCCTCCTCTCCCAGCCGACACACCTCCTTCCCGCCAACACAGCGAGCCGCCGCGGTTACGGAGGCAGGTGCCCGCGATGCCCGACCCGCGTCGGAGTGGCCCCGGAGCATCGAGCCACCAGCAGTGGGGCTGGAAGCAGCTACGGGATCTAATGGGGTCCTATTTGTTTGAACAGAGCGGGAACGTGTTCCAGCCCAGCGTGGAGCAAGAGAGGAACCATCACTGGAGGGCCGACCACCTCGACTCCAAGGATCGAGAACGTCCTGCTGACTACGTCAACAGCTACGACCTGAGCTACGGCGAGATACAAGATGCCAATCAAAAGCAGCCGAACAGGGTGAAGGGTCAGAGCACGGGTTTACGTGACCCCCGACCTCAGGAAGGTAAGGTCAAAATGGGTGTTACAAAACCTAAAAGAACTCTCGGGTTGTGATTATTCCTCCTGCGTGGAGAGTGCTCCTGGAAAGTTTTGGAACAGTCAACACTAGAGCTGGTATACAAGATGTGGAGATGCCGGCGTTGGACTGGGGTGGGCACAGTAAGAAGTCTTACACCACCAGGTTAAAGTCCCAACAGGTTTATTTGGAATCACCAGCTTTCGGAGCGTAGCATCACTCACTAGACGAAGGAGCTACGCTCCGAAAGCTAGTGATTCCAAATAAACCTGTTGCACTTTAACCTGGTGTTGTACAGAGCTAGTATAGGCACAATATGTGGGTGTTTGCTGGTGAAAGTCCAGACAGGGGCGGAGGCTGGCACAGGAGATGTAGACACTTAGTGACAGGTGTGACGTGATTGGCAGTTAATCTTGCAGCCAAATACACGCACAAAGTTGGCGCTCCTCCCGCTTTTCAAGGCGCTTTCCCACCGTGTTTATTAACAGGGGGCTTGAGTTTAAGAGCTGCGGGGTTATGCTGCAACTATACATGACCCTGGTGAGACCACATTTGTAGTATTGTGTGCAGTTCTGGTCACCTCACTATAGGAAGGATGTGGAAGCACTGGAAAGGGTGCAAAGGAGATTTACCAGGATGCTGCCTGATTTGCAGGATAGCTCTTATGAGGAAAAGTTGAGGGAGCTAGGGCTTTTCTCTTTGGAGCGGAGGAGGATGAGAGGTGACTTAATAGAGGTTTATAAGATGATGAGGGGGATAGATAGAGTGGACGATCAGAGACTATTTCCTCGGGTGGATGTAGCTGTTACAAAGGGGCATAACTATAAGATTCAGGGTGGGAGATATAGGAGGGATGTCCGAGGTAGGTTCTTTACTCAGAGAGTGGTTAGGGTGTGGAATGGACTGCCTGCTGTGATAGTGAAGTCGGACACTTTAGGAACTTTCAAGCGGTTATTGGATAGGCACATGGAGCACACCAGAATGACAGGGAGTGGGATAGCTTGATCTTGGTGTTGGACAATGCTCGGCACAACATCGAGGGCCGAAGGGCCTGTTCTGTGCTGTACGGTCCTATGTACGTTACAAGTCATTGTTGGGACATTTCAGAATCTGTGTGCAGTGGCATGCTCTGGCCACTCAGTGGCAGTGCTGAGTGGGTTTTCATTGCCCACTGCTGAGCACTGACTCTTCACGTTGCGTTTCCACCTCCCAGGTTCTGCCTTTCCCAACCAAGGCCACGTTTGCTGCCAGTGCCGTGACGGTACAGGTGTACTGTTCTCTTCTGCCCCGGCATTGCCAAAGTAGACAGCAACCAGGAGCACAGATGTTTGTCAAACAGCTATTAAAGACTGTGATGGACAAAGCTTCACCTTGTCCAGTCAGCAGGGCCTCCCGAAATCAGTAAATCTAAAACGACTTCAATATCCAGACCTATCTGGAGCTTATTTCTGTTATCCATTTATATTTTCTGCCTTAATTCCGCTGCCCTGTGTATTGTTTTCTCCCAGCTGGGCTGTGAACCTGGGCCACATTATTGGTCCAATTCCAGTTTTGTATATTTAACCTTTTATTGTCACAAGTAGGCTTACATTAACGCTGCAATGACGTTACAGTGAAAAGCCCCTAGTCGCCACACTCCGGCGCCTGTTCGGGTACACTGAGGGAGAATTCAGAATGTCCAATTCACCCAACAAGCACGTCTTTCGGGACTTGTGGGGGGAAACCGGAGCACCCGGAGGAAACCCACGCAGACACGGGGAGAGCGTGCAGACTCCGCACAGACAGTGACTCAGCGGGGAATCGAACCTGGGACCCTGGCGCTGTGAATCATAGAATTTACAGTGCAGAAGGAGGCCATTCGGCCCATTGAGTCTACACTGGCTCTTGGAAAGAGCACCCTACCCAAGCCCAACACCTCCACCCTCTCCCCATTACCCAGTAACCCCACCCAACACTAAGGGCAATTTTGGACACTAAGGGCAATTTATCATGGCCAATCCACCTAACCTGCACATCTTTGGACTGTGGGAGGAAACCGGAGCACCCGGAGGAAACCCACGCAGACACGGGGAGAACGTGCAGACTCCGCACAGACAGTGACCCAAGCCGGGAATCGAACCTGGGACCCTGGAGCTGTGAAGCAACAGTGCTATCCACTGTGCTACCGTGCCGCCCTTTCCACAGGCTCTGGAAATTGAGGATGCTTTTCTTTTTAAGGAGGACATTTCAAATAGTTTCTTAGTGTTTTTAAAAAAAAAAAAATTAATGAAATGCAAGAGTATTTTCTTTCAAAGTGCATATTGTGTGCAGACGCTGGGAGGTGAGCGAGTTGTTTCATTAAAAGCTGTCAGTGGTCTGTGGCGAGAATGAGTCATCAGGAAGAATTGTTGATGACTAACGCTCTAATTTGCGAGGATATTTATTTCCTACTTTCCGTGTTTGCAGCTCTGGGGCTGCTTCCGGTTGCATCTTATTTGGGCGCTGAAGCCTCTCGCCCACTTTCCGAGGCGGGTGACGGGTGTCTGGGCAGTCAGGGTGCCCCAGCACCCGGCTGAATCCTCTACTCCGAGACTCTCCCCCTTCACCCGGGATCTCAACGTGGATGTAAATGTTGTAATGTGAAATTACAGCAGTCACCCCGTCCTGATCCTCAAACTGGGGGGAGACCATCCCCCGACTGACCACCCACCGGCCGCTCAGAGACTGGGGGGGAGACCATCCCCCCACTGACCACCCACCCACCGCTCAGAAACCTGGGGGAGACCATCCCCCGACTGACCACCCACCCGCCACTCAGAAACTGGGGGGAGACCATCCCCCGACTGACCACCCACCCACCGCTCAGAAACCTGGGGGAGACCATCCCCCGACTGACCACCCACCCACCGCTCAGAAACTGGGGGGAGACCATCCCTCAACTGACCACCCACCCACCGCTCAGAAACTGGGGGGAGACCATCCCCCGACTGACCACCCACCCACCGCTCAGAAACTGGGGGGAGACCATCCCCCAACTGACCACCCACCCACCGCTCAGAAACTGGGGGGAGACCATCCCCCAACTGACCACCCACCCACCGCTCAGAAACTGGGGGGAGACCATCCCCCAACTGACCACCCACCCGCCGCTCAGAAACCTGGGGGAGACCATCCCCCAACTGACCACCCACCCACTGCTCAGAAACTGGGGGGAGACCATCAGTTTCTGAGCGGTGGGTGGGTGGTCAGTCGGGGGATGGTCTCCCCCCAGTTTCTGAGCGGTGGGTGGGTGGTCAGTCGGGCATGGTCTCCCCCCCCGTTTGAGGATCAGGACGGGGTGACTGCTGTAATTTCACATTACAACATTTACATCCACGCTGAGATCCCGGGCGAAGGGGAAGAGTCTCCGGAGCAGAGGATTCAGCCGGGTGCTGGGGCCACGATGTTGTGCCAAACGTTTGTCCTAGATTGAGAACAAATTAATCTACACCCCATCATTCTTCTGTAATCCATGTACCTATCCAATAGCCGCATTAAGGTCCCTAATGTTTCCGACTCAACTACTTCCACAGGCAGTGCATTCCATGCCCCCACTACTCTCTGGGTAAAGAACCTACCTCTGATATCCCTCCTATATCTTCCACCTTTCACCTTAAATTTATGTCCCCTTGTAATGGTTTGTTCCACCCGGGGAAAAAGGTCTCTGACTGTCTACTCTATGTATTCCCCTGATCATCTTATAAACCTCGATCAAGTCTCCCCTCATCCTTCTCCGTTCTAATGAGAAAAGGCCTAGCACCCTCAACCTTTCCTTGTAAGACCTACTCTCCATTCCAGGCAACATCCTGGTAAATCTCCTTTGCACCTTATCCAAAGCTTCCACGTCCTTCCTAAAATGAAGCGACCAGAACTGCACACTATACTCCAAATGTGGCCTTACCAAAGTTTTGTACAGCTGCATCATCACCTCACGGCTCTTAAATTCAATCCCTCTGCTAATGAACGCTAGCACACCATAGGCCTTCTTCACAGCTCTATCCACTTGAGTGGCAACTTTCAAAGATCTATGAACATAGACTCCAAGATCTCTCTGCTCCTTCACATTGCCAAGAACCCTACCGTTAACCCTGTATTCCGCATTCATATTTGTCCTTCCAAAATGGACAACCTCACACTTTTCAGGGTTAAACTCCATCTGCCACTTCTCAGCCCAGCTCTGCATCCTATCTATGTCTCTTTGCAGCCGACAACAGCCCTCCTTACTATCCACAACTCCACCAATCTTCGTATCGTCTGCAAATTTACTGACCCACCCTTCAACTCCCTCATCCAAGTCATTAATGAAAATCACAAACAGCAGAGGACCCAGAAATGATCCCTGCGGTACGCCACTGGTAACTGATCCAATCCCTGAAGCTGTCACATTCAAACTTTATCCAATAAAATTGCGATCATCCCATGACTGAGCCTCATCCTGTTACCTGTTGTTTACCAAAGGTTTTATGTCAAGCTTAGGTTGTTTTCCCCATCCTAACATCCTGCCCACCCATTGTTCATGAGGGACAATATTCATAGGTAGCATGGGGGCAGCACGGTAGCATGGTGGTTAGCACAGTGGCTTCACAGCTCCAGGGTGCCAGGTTTGATTCTGGCTTGGGTCACAGTCTGTGTGGAGTCTGCACGTTCTCCCCGTGTGTGCGTGGGTTTCCGCCGGGTGCTCCGGTTTCCAACCACAGTCCAAAGATGTGCAGGTTAGGTGGATTGGCCGTGATAAATTGCCCTTAGTGTCCAAAATTGCCCTTAGTGTTGGGTGGGGTTACTGGGTCATGGGGATAGGGTGGAGGTGTGGGCTTGCGTAGGGTGCTCTTTCAAAAGGGCCGGTGCAGACTCGATGGGCCGAATGGCCTCCTTCACTGTAAATTCTATGATGATTCTATGACGATGGCAGAACTGTCATCCTGTTTACTCCATGGATTGATTCAGAGGGACAGGATATCGGAAGTGGTTTCCTTTTCACTCCATGGATTGTTCCAGAGGATATTGGAGCCCACTGATAAAAACGTGCGTTTACCAGTAATCTGCTGACCACACATCTCCTGTGTCTCAAAAACATGGGCACGTTAGCTAGCCTAAATCCCATCATGCATTGTGGCCACTACATGGAGCTAGCGTTTACATGATTGTCACTGCTATGTCCCAAAATACAGATTTAATGGTTAATAATAACCTTTTATTGTCACAAGTAGGCTTGCGTTACACTGCAATGATGTTACTGTGAAAAGCCCCTAGTCGCCACATTCCGGCGCCTGTTCGGGTACACAGAGGGAGAATTCAGAATTCTCAGCCGGTACGGGAATTGAACCCGCGCTGCTGGCCTTGTTCTGCATCACAAACCAGCTGTCTAGCCCACTGAGCTAAACCAGTGGAATTCCCGTCCCCAGAGAGCGTGGTGACGTTGGCTCATTTGGATATCTTTAAGGTGGAGGTAGGTAGACTCTTCGCTGACAAGGGAGTCAAAGGGGATTGGGGGGGGGGGGGGGGGGGGAGGAAGGAAAATAGAATTGAGGCTACAGTCAGATCATCCATGATCTATTTGAACGGGGTTTCAGACTAGAAGGGCTGAATGGCCTCTTATCTCTTATATTTGTGTGCCTCGCTGAGATGCTGAAACAAGACCCCATTTTCCCCTCCCTGGTGGACCTAAGGGACCCCCAAGGTCACTATTCTGAACACGAGCAGGTGAGTTCTCCACAGCACCCTGGCCAACATTTAACCCATCATAAAAACTACCACATGGTCTGATTAGTAAGTTTGCAGACGACACAAAGGTTGGTGGAATTGCGGATAGCGATGAGGACTGTCAGAGGATACAGCAGGATTTAGATTGTTTGGAGACTTGGGCGGAGAGATGGCAGATGGAGTTTAATCCGGACAAATGTGAGGTAATGCATTTTGGAAGGTCTAATGCGGGTAGGGAATACACAGTAAATGATAGAACCCTCAAGAGTATTGACAGTCGGAGAGATCTAGGTGTACAGGTCCACAGGTCACTGAAAGGGGCAACACAGGTGGAGAAGGTAGTCAAGAAGGCATACGGCATGCTTGCCTTCATTAGCCGGGGCATTGAGTATAAAACTTAGCAAGTCATGTTGCAGCTGAATAGAACCTTAGTTAGGCCACACTTGGAGTATAGTGTTCAATTCTGGTCGCCACACTACCAGAAGGATGTGGAGGCTTTAGAGAGGGCGCAGAAGAGATTTACCAGGATGTTGCCTGGTATGGAGGGCATTAGTTATAAGGAGAGGTTGAATAAACTTGGTTTGTTCTCACTGGAACGAAGGAGGTTGAGGGGCGACCTGATAGAGGTCTACAAAATGATGAGGGGCATAGACAGGGTGGATAGTCAGAGGCTTTTCCCCAGGGTAGAGGGGTCAATTACTAGGGGGCATAGGTTTAAGGTGCGAGGGGCAAGGTTCAGAGGCGATGCGCGAGGCAAGTTTTTTACGCAGAGGGTAGTGGGTGCCTGGAACTCGCTGCCGGAGGAGGTGGTGGAAGCAGGGACGATAGTCACGTTTAAGGGGCACATTGACAAATACATGAATAGGATGGGAATAGAGGGATACGGACCCCGGACGTGTAGAAGATTTTAGTTTAGACGGGCAGCATGGTCGGCACGGGCTTGGAGGGCTGAAGGGCCTGTTCCTGTGCTGTACATTTCTTTGTTCACATCGATTGTCTGTGGGAGCTGGCTGCGTACTAATTGGTTGGCGCACATGTCCTGCATTACAGCGTTGACCACACTTTAGAGGTTGGCTGTAGAGTGCTTTGGGACATCCTGAACTCATGAAAGGTGCTATAGAAATGCAAATGCATTCTTTTAACTTGCTCTGGGTGAATCTGTCACTGATTGTATGAAGGTATACGTATTCTACAAATACTCCCCCGCACCCTCACAGCTAAAATTAATCTTGCGTGGGTTCATTGCTTTTTCTATACCGCATTAGTAATACTTTCTCTGAAATACGTACGTAGTCAGTGAAAGACTAATTAAAATCTGGTGGGTTTGAGTCAGTCACCTTGTGGTATTCATGAGAAGATTTATACATAGTTTATTTTTGAAGAGAGAGAGAATCCTTTTGAATAGATTTTATTAATAAAAGTTGGAAACCAATTGCACCAAACGTAGGTATTCCGGAACCTTCCTTTGCACCAGAATACCAGACGTTGTGTCACAAGTCAAATGCTTCTTTAATGTTAGATTGCGTGTGTCAAAAGTTCAACCCCTTTTCACTTTCATCCCTCCCCCCTTCTGTTTCTCACTCTCTCTCTCTCTTTCTCTCTCTCACCCTCCCCAAGGCCCTCGCAATGATGCCATCACTCACCATGATATGGTTCCCGGGGTGTTGACATCCCCTCCACCACCTGGCTCAAATGCTCCTTTCCCCCACCCACATCAGTTAGTGCCAAGCAGCTGTTTGACTGTGAGGGCATCATAGAATCATAGAATTTACAGTGCAGAAGGAGGCCATTTGGCCCACTGAGTCTAGCGCTGGCCCTTGCAAAGAGCACCCTACCCAAGCCCACACCTCCACCCTTTAGGGCAGCACGGTAGCATTGTGGATAGCACAATTGCTTCACAGTTCCAGGGTCTCAGGTTCGATTCCGGCTTGGGTCACTGTCTGTGCGGAGTCTGCACGTTCTCCCCGTGTGTACGTGGGTTTCCTCCGGGTGTTCCGGTTTCCTCCCACAGTCCAAAGATGTGCAGGTTAGGTGGATTGGCCATGATAAATTGCCCTTATGTCCAAAATTGCCCTTAGTGTTGGGTGGGGTTACTGGGTTATGGGGATAGGGTGGAGGTGTTGACCTTGGGTAGGGTGCTCTTTCCAAGAGTTGGTGCAGACGCGATGGGCCGAATGGCCTCCTTCTGCACTGTACATTCTATGATAATCTATGATAATCTATCCCCTTAATCCCAACTAACCTTTTTGGGATACTAAGGAGCAATTTAGCATGGCCAATCCACCTAACCTGCACATCTTTGGACTGTGGGAGGAAACCGGAGCACCCGGAGGAAACCCACGCAGACACGGGGAGAACGTGCAGACGTCGCACAGACAGTGACCCAGCGGGGAATCGAACCTGGGACCCTGGAGCTGTGAAGCAACTGTGCTAACCACTGTGCTACTGTACCGCCCACCTTTGCATGATGTGTGCACTTCTGTACTTCCTCACTGGGTGAGCGGGGGGTGGGGTCACCGATTCGTGAACTCCGGTTGGTTTTGTGGCTGATTCTTATCCCTCCATTCCACCCCCCCCCCCCCCCCCCCCCCCCACCCCCAACACACCCCATGGGCTAGGTTTATTCATACCACAAGAGGCACTTGCATTTGTATAACCTTCAGTCTAGAAAAATATTTCCAGACACTTTTCATTTGAAAATGAGTCACATTAGGAGACAGTATAACCGGTGTCCAAAAACCTTCAGTGTTAAGGAGTGTCTTTAAAAGGGGGAGAGAGAGACAGAGAGATTTGGGGAGGGAGTTTGAGGCCCAGCCAGCTGAAGGCATGGTCGCCAATGTTGGAGCGATTGAAATGGGGGTTACGCGAGAGGACAGAATTGGAGGAGTACAGAGGTGTCAGAGGGTTGTGGGATCAGGAGAGGTTATCGAGGTGGGGAGGGAGGTGGTCATAGTGTGATTTGAATGAATGAAAATGAAAAAAATAAAAATCACTTATTGTCACAAGTAGGCTTCAAATGAAGTTACTGTGAAAAGCCCCTAGTCGCCACATTCCGGCGCCTGTTCGGGGAGGCTGGTATGGGAACATGCGGATTTAAAAAATATATAAATTTAGAGTACCCAATTATTTTTTTCAATTAAGGGGCAATTTAGCGTGGCCAGTCCACCTACCCTGCACATCTTTGGATTGTGGGGGGCGAAGCCCACGCAGATATGGGGAGAATGTGCAAACTCCACACGGACAGTGACCCAGAGCCGGGATCAAACTCGGGTCCTCAGCGCCGTGAGGCAGCAGTGCTAACCACAGCACCCCCTTTTTTAAAAATAATCTTTATTATTGTCACAAGTAGGCTTACATTAACACTGCAATGAAGTTACTGTGAAAATTCCCCAGCCGCCTCACTCCGGCGCCTGTTCGGGTACACGGAGGGAGAATTCAGAATGTCCAATTCACCTAACAAGCACGTCTTTCGGGACTTGTGGGAGGAAACCGGAGCATCCGGAGGAAACCCACGCAGACACGGGGAGAACATGCAGATTTGAACATGTGGATGAAAATTTAAAATGATTTGGTCGGACAGAACTTGAATATTACTGAACAGAAAGATATGTTGTTGAAGCTTATCATCTCACACTCATCAGGACAAACACAAGAATACCAAATTTCAAACAATCGCTACAATTTAAATGACATTGTACATCAGTTGTTGCGATTGTTTGAAATTTGGCATTCCTGTTTTTGCCCAGATGAGTGCGAGATGGAAAACGTCAGCAACATGACTCTTTTTCAGCGATCCAATTTAAAAATGGCGGCGTTACTCGACGGGAGCCAGTGTGGGTCAGTGAGCACCGGGGGTGAATGGGGCCTGGTGTGAGTAAGGGGATGGGTACCAGAGGCAACTGCAAGAGGTGGCTGATGAAAGTTGAAGCATTGAATTAATGTTCAAGGAGAAAAATGGGACATTATGGGTACCCAGGGAGCATCGGGATGCAAATGAGTTGGAAGCAGTTCAGAGAAGGTTTACTAGATTAATACCTAGAATGGGTGGGTTGTCTTAACGAGAAGAGATTGGACGGGAACAGATTTGTAGACTGGATTTTGGAAGAGTAAGAGGCGACTTGATTGAAACGTGAGGGGTTTTGACAGGGTTGTTGTGGAAAGGATGTTTCCCCTTGTCGGAGAATCTCAGAACTAGGGGGCGGGGTTTAAAAATAAGGGGTCGCCCATTTAAGACGGAGATTAGGAGAATTTGTTTCTCTCCGTCACGAGTCTCTGGACGACCTTCCTCAAAAGGCAGTGCAAGCAGAATCTTTCAATATCTTTAAAGCGGAGCTCGATAGATTCTTGATTAACAAGGGGGTGAAAGGCCATTGGGAGAAGGCGGGAACGGGGCAGTGGGGAGGCAGCGGCATAGCAATAATCCAGAGATCCAGAGCAAGATCTGGGCGATCGGGTCTCAAACCCTGTTATGGCAGATAAATCAGTAAAAATCTGCAATTAAAACAGGTGGCCGGTATCGATTGTCGCAAAAACCCACCTGGTTCATAGAATCATAGAATTTACAGTGCAGAAGGAGGCCATTCGGCCCATCGAGTCTGCACCGGCTCTTGGAAAGAGCACCCTACCCAAGCCCACCCCTCCACCCTATCCCCATAACCCAGTAACCCCACCCAACACTAAGGGGCAATTTATCACGGCCAATCCACCTAACCTGCACATCTTTGGACTGTGGGAGGAAACCGGAGCACCCGGAGGAAACCCACGCAGACACGGGGAGGACGTGCAGACTCCGCACAGACAGTGACCCAAGCCGGGAATCGAACCAGGGACCCTGGAGCTGTGAAGCAATTGTGCTAACCACCATGCTCCCGTGCTGCCCACTTTAAGAGAAGGAAATCTGCCGCCTTTACCCGGTCTGGCCTCCATGTGACTGCAATGGAGGACCATTAGGGACTGGCAATAAATGCTGGCACAGTCATGATCTGCAAAATGAAGTGAAATTTTTTAAATGATGATCGCATTGAATGGCTCGAGGGATCAAGCGCCTACTCCTGCTCTCAGTTGGTCTGTATGTGATACTCAGAGCATTCAGCACGACCGAGACGCAATGGGTTAAGGACGATAGTAACAGGTTTGAGGAGTTTGTACTCTGCTGCAATGGGCAGGCACGTGGCAGGTGGGATTTAATGCAGAGCTGTGTGAAATGATGCATTTCAGCAGGAAGATTGAGGAGAGACAGCATAAAACTGAATTGTCCTATTTTTAAAAAGAAAGATCTTTCACAATCTGAGGACATCCCATCGTGCTTTACAGCTAATTAAGTGCTTTATAGAACGTAGGAATTGTAGCGGCCAATTTTCGCACGCTCCCCCGCCAGCTGCCATATGATAATGACCAGGTAATGTGTTTGCTTTAGGCTTTGGTTGAGGAATAAACATTGGTCGGGGCACTGGGCATATCTCCTCACCTCCTTTACATAGTGGGAGGCCCGGCGGGGCCTCGGTTTCAAGCGTTGGGTAAAGACAGCACCTCCGACACTGCAGCACGCTCTCGGTACTGCACTGGGGGCCTATACGTGCTCAGGTTCTAGAGTCTCAGATTCTAGAGTGGCAGCTTCAACCTGCTGATGAGGCGACAGTGACTGACCGCCAGCAGGTTTCGAAACGAAGTCCTGAGGGAATGCGTCAAGAAATGTTTGAAGCTGTGAAGGAAAGAGGAATTCTTAACTTTGCAAAGGGAGGTTCAGGGTATGAAAGGAAGGAAATTAGGTCAATCCTTTATAAAACCCTAGTTCGGCCCCAACTGGAATATTGTGTTTGGTTCGAGGTTCCACACTTCAGGAAGGACGTCAAGGGCCTTGGGTCGGAATCTTCCATCCGTTCGCGCCGGTGGGGGTCTTCCGGGAACCCTGTTGACAACGACGGGACCGGAATACCCCGCTGCCGGCCAATCGCGGCACGCCTCTGCCGCGGCGAAACGCACATCCGGGTTGGGTGGAAAATCCCGCCCTTGGAGAGGACGCGGAGGGGATTTCCCAGGATCCTCCCCAAGGATGAGGGTCTTCAGTTAATGTGGAGAGACTAGAGAAGCTAGGATTGTCCTCCCCAGACCAGGGAAGGTTAATCATAGAATTTACAGTGCAGACGGAGGCCATTCGGCCCATCCGGCCTGCACCAGCCCCTGGAAAGAGCACCTGACTTAAGCCCGCACCTCCACCCTATCCCCGTAACCCAGTAACCCCACCTAACCTTTTTTGGGCACTTAAGGGCAATTTATCATGGCCAATCCACCCAACCTACACATCTTTGGACTGTGGGAGGAAACCGGAGCACCCGGAGGAAACCCACGCAGACACGGGGAGAACGTGCAGACTCCGCACAGACAGTGACCCAAGCCGGGAATCGAACCCGGGACCCTGGAGCTGTGAAGGGGACATTCAATAGAAGCGGGCGTTCAGTATTATGAGGGGTTTCAAGTGGCAGCAGGGTCAGAAACTAGAGGGCGCAGATTGAAGTAAATTGGCAGGAGAACCTGAATTCTTTTTAAACCTTGAGGGTTTATTCTCACTGGGCGAGCTGTTGTGATGCGGAACCTGCTGCCTGAGGGGGCGAGGGGAGGCAGATTCAATCGGAAGGTAAAAGGTAATCAAAATGTAAGCTTGAAAGAGATGTAATTTGCAAGGCTGTGGGGAATGAGGACTCATTCAAAAGCTATTACAAAGGAGCTGCCATAGGGTGAGTAGGCTGAATGGCCTCCGTTGGTACCGTGTGGTTGGAATGATTCATCCCAGGCCATGGTGTTCGATGTCGGCTGCGAGTGGGTAATTGGGGAGCAGTGAGCAGACCTGTGCATCAGAACTGTGAGTGGGCTGGTGTGACAATATGCCTGGGAAATCTGTCGCAGTGCTGACATCAGCAGTGACGTCCGATTGGTTCGATGCGGAGCGGAAACCCAGCTGTGAGTGATGACAGTTCAGCTTTTCCAATCTGGTGCAGACACTCCTCAGCCTCGGCTGAGGGGGGCTTGCAGGGGCTCGGGCCCCCATTTAAGAAGCGAAGCCGGAAAGGCGATGAGCTCTGGTGTTATCCGTGCGGGTTGCAATAGGGACAAACTGATTGCAGGGTCATTGTGTTCCCCTGGGAGTGGTGTAGGAAGCAGTGATTTCAAATAGGACACAAGTACCAGGAATGAGGAAAGTGAGAGCAATTCCGTGGGGACGGACTGCAGTTGCGCAGTGCCCCGGTATAGGATTGCACAGAAACAGGCCCTTCGGCCCAATTGCATTTGATGTTCCACTTGAGACTCCTCCTGTCCCTCTGCCTCAGTGGAGAGACAATGGTGTAGTGGTAATGTCACTGGGCTAGTAATCCAGGGGCCCAGGCAAATGGTCTGGGGGACACCAGCTCAAAACCCACCATGGTGCCTGATCCACGCAGTGAGAGCTGCCTCTCTCTCACTCCCTATCCCCACAATTGCAATTAAATTAGCAAAACTGAAACTCAAAAGCCTCCCTACTATACCAGGCTGCAGTTGCTAAGCAACCACTGCTGGTTTATTTCCCCTTCACGCCGTAGCCCTCTCTAAGCACAATCGAATTGCAGTTGGAACTGAAACCAACCCCCACACAAACAAACATCTTTCTCCAATAGGCACAGAAACATTAAATTAAACACACTTACCTTTAATGTTTACCAATACAAATATTGATCACTTCAAACTACCTTTAGTTTCCAAACACTGCCACCTGAAATGGCCGAGCGAGCCACTCAGTTTAAGGGAAATTGAATAACCCTCTATTCCTTGCCTGGTAGCACAGTGGCTAGCACTGTTGTTTCACAGCGCCAGGGTCCCGGGTTCGATTCCCGGCTTGGGTCATTGTCTGTGCGGAGTCTGCACGTTCTCCCCGTGTCTGCGTGGGTTTCCTCCGGGTGCTCCGGTTTCTTCCCACAAGTCCCGAAAGACGTGCTTGTTAGGTGGATTGGACATTCTGAATTCTCCCTCCGTGTACCCGAACAGGCGCCGGAATGTGGCGACTAGGGGCTTTTCACAGGAACTTCATTGCAGTGTTAATGTAAGCCTACTTGTGACAACAGTAAAGATTATTATTATTTATCCAGCTTCCCCTAAATGCATCTACATTATTCACCTGAACCACCTTGATCTAAAGAGCGCAGGGTAATTGAGGTGAATATTTGAGGAGGAAGCTGGATGAATACATTGAGGGAGAATGATTGGAAGGATATGTTATTCAGGTGATGTGGAAGCAGGTGGGCTAATTGGGTTGTGCACATGTGTTACAGGACAGGAGGGGAATCTGGGCCGGGATTCTCCCTCCTGGGGACTAAGTCCCCACGCCGGCGGGAAAACCGGTGCCAAGCACTCCGGCGTCAACAACCCCCGAAAGTGCGGAATTCTCCACATTGTCGGGGGCTAGGTGGACGCCGGAGGGGTTAGTGCCACTCCAGCTGGTGCTGGAGGGCCAGTGCGAGTTCGCGCATGTGCGGACCGGTCACTGTGATCTCGCGCATGCGCAGACCGGCCGGCCTATTTTCATGCATGCGTGGGGGGGTTCTCTTCTCCGCGCCAGCTTGGCGCAGAAGAAAGAAGTGCCCCCACGGAACAAGCCTGCCCGCAGATCGCTGGGCCCAGATCGCGAGCCAGGCCACGGTGGGGGGGGGGACCCCCCTCCCCCCCGAGGACCACCCATGCATACTCAGCTGCCAGGTCCCGCCGTGCGGGAGGTGAGTAATTCACGCCGGCGGGACTGACCAAAATTGGATGGCTGCTCGGCCCGTCGGGGCCCGGAGAATAGCCCGGGGGGGGGGGGGGGGGGGGGGGGGGTGGCCGCTGTCAACAGCCCCCGACTGGTGCGGCGGGAATCCCACCGCCGCCCGAAAAATTACGCCGGAGAATACGGCAGCCGGCGGCGGGGCGGGATTCGCCCCCCCCCCCCCCCCCCGGGGATTCTCTGACCCGGCGGGGGGCCGGAGAATCCTGGCCCTGATTTCTCCTCTCAGTAACCACCCCCCCCCCCCCCCCCCCGGCGTAGACAGAAAGGTGCTTTTGATGTATGATTTCCCCCGTTAGAGGTGGCGGCATATTTTCTCCAACCCTTCAGTTTGAGGTGATCCAATCCTCCGTTAATAACCCCTCAGCAAACTCGAGATAACATCAAATAAGAGGGTTGGTTTATTTTGCCCAC
The DNA here is from genome assembly GCF_047496885.1 of Scyliorhinus torazame. Lineage (NCBI taxonomy): Eukaryota > Metazoa > Chordata > Chondrichthyes > Carcharhiniformes > Scyliorhinidae > Scyliorhinus > Scyliorhinus torazame. The sequence continues at coordinate 19,287,984 of NC_092708.1, forward strand.
ACACAAAATGCAGGAACGGGGTTTTGCAATGTCCACCCTCGTACGTTAGAAGAGGGATAAGGGGCAGCACGGCGGCACAGTGGTTAGCACTGCTGCCTTACAGCACCAGGGACCCGGGTTCGATTCCGTCCTCAGGTGCCTGCCCAGTGGAGTTCGCACTTTCTCCCCGTGTCTCTGTACCACAGCCCAAAGCTGTGCAGGTTTAAGTGGATTGGCCATCCTAAATTACCCTTTAGTGTCCAAAGATGTGTAGGTTAGATGTAAGGGGTCATTGGGATAGGGCGGGGGAGTGGGCTTGGGTGGAGTTCTCTTTCAAAGGGTCGGTGCAGACTCAATGGGCCGAATAGCCTCCTTCTGCACTGTAGGGATTCTATGATAAGTAAGTATGAAAGTGAATGAAAGGGGTCCAGGGGAAGACTATGATTAAGTGTTATGGTTTCACGTGAGTCTAGAATGTCCAATGACATATTCCGTCAGAGGTTAGCAGGTTGAAATTGTTGCAGGGTGATCCACCTCTCCAGAAGTCAGGACTTCCCTGATGGACGAAGGCACATAGAGATGAATGAGTCTTATAGGCACCGATGCAGGAGTTCACCGTAGAGATGAGGGTCAGGCAATTTACCTGGACAGACCTCTCTCTGCTGCCACCTGTTGGGTGGTAAATGGTAGACAGCCTGGGTTCTAGTTAGGGCTTAGATAGGGTGGATGTAGGGAAGTTGTTTCCATTAGCAGGGGAGACTAGGACCCGGGGGCACAGCCTTAGAATAAAAGGGAGTCACTTTAGAACAGAGATGAGGAGAAATTTCTTCAGCCAGAGAGTGGTGGGTCTGTGGAATTCATTGCCACAGAGGGCGGTGGAGGCCGGGACGTTGAGTGTCTTTCAGACAGAAGTTGATAAATTCTTGATTTCTCGAGGAATTAAGGGCTATGGAGAGAGAGCGGGTAAATGGAGTTGAAATCAGCCATGATTGAATGGTGGAATGGACTCGATGGGCCGAATGGCCTTACTTCCGCTCCTATGTCTTATGGTCTTATAGTTCCACACAGCAATATTACAGGTCCTAGCAGCTCGAGGGAGGTCATGTGACTCACCTCCCACCACTTCTCCTGGGTTTTAAAGAAAGGATGTGTTTTTCCGAGTCTGGAAGTTTGAGGCGTTTAATAGGGGAGTCGGGGTCCATTTTGTCCTTGCAGACAGACCGCCTCTGCAGCTCTGGCCAGAGTAAAGGGTGTCGGTACAATTTTTGGAATTTGATTGTCTGCAGCCATTAGCACCTCTTTAAAGATAACGAGGTCCCTGCAGCTTTTAGATTTTCCAAGGCTGTTGATTTTCTTTTCTTTATTCAGTTATGGGAAGTGGGCGTTGCTGGCAAGGCCATCATTGGTTGCCCCATCCTGAATTGCCCTTGAGTAGGTTGCTAGCGTCATTTCAGAGGCAACCGCATTGCTGTGAGTCTGGGGACTCCATTCCCTCCACCACTGACGCACAGTGGCAGCCGTGTGCACCGTCTACAAGGTGCACTGCAGTAACTCACCAAGGTCCCTTAGGCAGCACCTTCCAAACTCACGACCAATACCATCTAGAAGGACGAGAGCAGCAGTTACCTGGGGACCCCACCACCTGGAGGTTCCCCTCTAAGCCACTCACCACCCTGACCGGGAAATATATCGGCCGGTCTTTCACTGTTGTTGGGTAAAAGTCTTGGAATTCCCTCCCTAACAGCAGTACCTCCATCTCGGGGACTGCCGTGATTCACGAAGGCAACTCACCATCACTTTCTCAAGGGTAACTAGGGATTATCATAGAATTTCATAGAATTTACAGTGCAGAAGGAGGCCATTCGGCCCATCGAGGCTGCACCGGCTCTTGGAAAGAGCACCCTACCCAAGCTCAACATATCCACCTGATCGCTATAACCCAGTAACCCCACCCAACACTAAGGGCAATTTTGGACACTCAGGGTAATTTATCATGGCCAATCCATCTAACCTGCACATCTTTGGACTGTGGGAGGAAACCGGAGCACCCGGAGGAAACCCACGCACACACGGGGAGAACGTGCAGACTCCGCACAGACAGTGACCCAAGCCGGAATCGAACCTGGGACCCTGGAGCTGTGAAGCAATTGTGCTATCCACAATGCTACCGTGCTGGCCTAACCTGCGACGCTCACATCTCGCAAATTAATTTTTTTAAACAAATAGGCCAGACCGGGTAAGGACGGCAGATTTCCCTCCCTAAAGGACATGAGTGAACCAGGTGGGTCTTTACGACAATCAGTGAATCATGGTCGCCGTTATTTTTATTCAAGATCTACTAATTGAATTTAAAATACGCCAACTGCCGCGGTGGGATTTGAACCCATGTCCTCGGGGCATTAGTCTGAGCCTCTGGGGATACTAGTCCAGTAACGTTACACCGCCACCCCATCTCTTGGGGGCTATTAAAGTTTGAAATGTCGTCACGGTTATAATGTTGGAAATGCAGCAATTTTTGCACAGGAAGGTCCCACAGAGAGCAATGTGACGTTGACCAGATGGTGTTGTTGGTTGAGGGGTAAAATATTAGCCCCTGAACCAAGGGGGAACTTATTTGGAATAGTGGCCTTGTGATCTTTTGCACCCGCCTGTGAATGGGCAGAAATCTCACCTGAAAGATGTCCGGCGGGATTCTCCGTCCCGCTGCACCCGTTTTCTGGTGCGGCACGCCCCCGCCGGCAGCGGGACCCTCCGTCCCGCCAGCCGGCCAATGAGGGAACCCCCATACTGTCGGGAAACCCCCCGGGTGTGAGTGCATTGCCGGCAAAGCGGATGATCCCGCTGACGGAGAATGGCGCCCGAAGTCCCTGACGGTGCTGTACTGGGTGTGTCAGTGTAGGTTTTGTGCTCAGCTCTCTGGGGCGGTGACGGGCGGGGTGGGGCTGGGCTTTGACGAGGAATGCCCCGGGTATCCCATCCTCCAGTTAGTCGCCTTCGACAAGTCGCGCCGCAATACTCCAGCATGTTCCATTCCCACAGAGTCAGCTGCCCAGCGGATAGCCGCGGAGCTGGCCAGATACGGCATTGATCTCCAAGACCTCAGCGACCAGCAGCTCAACAGTGTGTCAACGGCAATCCTTCAGCTCCCGAAGACAGGCGGCCGGCCAGACCCAGGTAGGACTGATGGGAGGGGTCCTGGAGGTGGGGGTTGGGATGGGTGAGGTAAAGGGGGTGGGGGGGGGGGGGGGGGGTGGGTGGGGGGGGGCGGAGTGGGGGCAGGAAGGCAGACTAAGTCTGGGACTTTGACGAGATGACAGTGATGTAACCCAGAACCGTGTGGTTGCAATATTTAGAAGCAGTAATTCGCAATCCGCTTTTAATAAAACCCTGATTTCATCGCAGAGACAGGTATCTAAAATAACTGCTGGGTGGAATAATTCAGATTTCGTGACTTGCAGGCAAAGACTCTTCTTGGAAAGAAATTAAATTTGCATTTTCCTCCTGCTTTTCGCAAGTTCCGAATGTCCCAGAGCGCTGTACAGACAGTGAAGTAATTCTTTAAATCTGTACTTCTTGTTGTAACATTAAAAAAGTGTAAGATTTAGGCAGAGCATGCTCCCCACAAAAATAACAATGTGATCATTACCAGTTAGCGTCAACATACGATCATTAGAATTCAGAGCAGGATACGCCACTCGGCCCCTCGAGCCTTCTCCGCCGCAGGGGTGGCAGTGGGATAGTCACTGGACCAGTAATCAATCCAGAGGACAAAGAACAAAGAAAATTACAGCACAGGAACAGGCCCTTCGGCCCTCCCAGCCTGCGCCGATCCAGATCCTTTATCGAAACCCGTCACCTATTTTCCAAAGATCTACTTCCCTCTGTTCCCCGCCTGTTCATATATCTGTCTAGATGCATCTTAAATGATGCTATCGTGCCCGCCTCTACCACCTCCACTGGCAAAGTGTTCCAGGCACCCACGACCCTCTGCGTAAAAAAACTTTCCACGCACATCTCCCTTAAACTTTCCCCCTCTCACCTTGAAATCATGACCCCTTGGAATTGACACCCGCACTCTTGGAAAAAGCTTGTTGCTATCCAACCTGTCCATACCTCTCATAATTTTGTAGACCTCAATCAGGTCACCCAACAACCTCCATCTTTCCAACGAAAACAATCCTAATCTACTCAACCTTTCTTCATAGCTAGCACCCTCCATACCAGGCAACATCCTGGTGAACCTCCTCTGCACCCTCTCTAAAGCATCCACATCCTTCTGGTAATGTGGCGACCAGAACTGCACGCAGTATTCCAAATGTGGCCTAACCAAAGTCCTATACAACTGTAACATGACCTGCCGACTCTTGTACTCAATACCCCGTCCGATGAAGGCAAGCATGCTGTATGCCTTCTTGACCACTCTATCGACCTGCGTTGCCATCTTCAGGGTACAATGGACCTGAACTCCCAGATCTCTCTGTACATCAATTTTCCCCAGGACTCCTCCATTGACCGTATAGTCCACTCTTGAATTAGATCTTCCAAAATGCATCACCTCGCATTTGCCTGGATTGAACTCCATCTGCCATTTCTCTGCCCAACTCTCCATCTATCTATATTTTGCTGTATTCTCTGACAGTCCCCCTCGCTATCTGCAACTCCACCAATCTTAGTATTGTCTGCAAACTTGCTAATCAGACCACCTATACCTTCGTCCAGATCATTTATGTATATCACAAACAACAGTGGTCCGAGCACTGATCCCTGTGGAACACCACTAGTCACCTTTCTCCATTTTGAGACACCCCCTTCCACCACTACACTCTGTCTCCTGTTGCCCAGCTAGTTCTTTATCCATCTAGCTAGTACACCCTGAATCCCATGCGACTTCACTTTTTCCATCAACCTGCCATGGGGAACTTTATCAAACGCCTTACTGAAGTCCATGTATATGACATCTACAGCCTTCCCTCATCAATTAACGTTGTCACTTCCTCAAAGCATTCTATTAGGTTTGTAAGACATGACCTTCCCTGCACAAAACCATGCTGCCTATCACTGATAAGTCTATTTTCTTCCAAATGTGAATAGATCCTATCCCTCAGTATCTTCTCCAACAGTTTGCCTACCACTGAAGTCAAGCTCACAGGTCTATAATTCCCTGGATTATCCCTGCTACCCTTCTTAAACAAAGGGACAACATTAGCAATTCTCCAGTCCTCCGGGACCTCACCCGTGCTCAAGGATGCTGCAAAGCTATCTGTTAAGGCCCCAGCTATTTCGTCCCTCGCTTCTCTCAGTAACCTGGGATAGATCCCATCCGAACCTGGAGACTTGTCCACCTTAATGCCTTTTAGAATACCCAAACCTTCCCCCTTCCTTCTGCCGACTTGACCTAGAGTATTTAAACATCCATCCCTAACCTCAACATCTGTCATGTCCCTCTCCTTGGTGAATACCGATGCAAAGTACTCATTAAGAATCTCACCCATTTCCTTTGACTCCATGCATAAATTCCCTCTTTTGTCTTTGAGTAGGCCAATCCTTTCTCTAGTTACCCTCTTGCTCCTTATGTACGAATAAAAGGCTTTGGGATTTTCCTTAACCCTGTTAGCCAAAGATATTTCATGACCCCTTATAGACCTGTTTATTGCGCGTTTGAGATTTGTTCTACTTTCCCGATATTCCTCCAAAGCTTCATCAGTTTTAAGTTGCCTAGATCTTATGTATGCTTCCTTTTTCATCTTAGCTCGTCTCATAATTCCACCCGTCATCCATGGTTCCCTAATCTTGCCATTTCTATCCCTCATTTTCACATGGACATGTCTGTCCTGTACTCTAATCAACCTTTCCTTAAAAGACTCCCACATTTCAAATGTGGATTTACCCTAAAACAGCTGCTCCCAATCCACATTCCCTAGCTCCTGCCGAATTTTGTTATACTTGGCCTTTCCCCAATTTAGCACTCTTCCTTTAGGACCACTCTCGTCTTTGTCCATGAGTATTCTAAAACTTACGGAATTGTGATTGCTATTCCCAAAGTAATCACCGACTGAAACTTCCACAACCTGGCTGGGATCCTTCCCCAATACCAGGTCTAGTATGGCCCCTTCCCGAGTTGGACTATTTACATACTGCTCTAAAAAACTCTCCTGGATGCTCTTTACAAATTCTGCTCCATTTACGCCTCCAACACTACATGAGTCCCATTCAATGTTGGGGAAGTTAAAATCTCCCATCACGACCACCCTATTGCTCTTACATTTTTCTATAATCTGTCTACATATTTGTACCTCTACTTCACGCTCGCTTTTGGGAGGCCTGTAGTAAAGTCCCAACAATGTTACTGCACCCTTCCTATTTCTTAGCTCTACCCATATTGCCTCAGTGCTCGTATCCTCCATCGTGCCCTCCTTAATCACAGCTGTGATATCTCTGACCAGTAATGCAACTCCTCCACCCCTTTTACCTCCCTCTCTATCCCTCCTGAAGCATCTATACCCTGGGATATTTAGTTGCCAGTCTCGCCCTTCCCTCAACCAAGTCTCAGTAATACCAATGACATCATATTCACAGGTACTAACCAAGCCCTAAGTTCATCTGCCTTACCTGCTACACTTCTCGCATTAAGACCACCTGTCTCTTTGCGTTCATCATCTCTTCCCTGTCTACTCTTCCCCTTAGTCACATTGAGTTTATTATCTAGTACCTTACTGGCTTTAGTTGCTGCCTCTTTACCGACCTCTAACCTCCTAATCTGGTTCCCATCCTCCTGCCACATTTGTTTAGACCAGGCGGCAGACGGTGAAATTTAATTTCAATCAGAATCTGTAATTGAAAGTCTCGTGATGTTTGTGGTTGGAAACCCACCTGGTTCACTGACCTCCTTTGTCTTACACGTGACTCCAGACCCTCGGGTCCATAGCTATGGGGATGACTTTTAAATGCCCGCTGTAAAGGCCCAGCAAGCCACTCAGTTATGTGCAACCGCTGCTAATTTGGATGAATGTGAGGTGATGCATTTTGGTAGATCAAATCGGGGCAGGACCTACTCAGGTAATGGTAGGGAGTTGGGGAGAGTTACAGAACAAAGAGATCTAGGGGTACACGTTCATAGCTCCTTGAAGGTGGAGTCACAGGTGGACAGGGTGGTGAAGAAGGCATTCGGCATGCTTGGTTTTATTGGTCAGAACATTGAATACAGGAGCTGGGACGTCTTGCAGAATGTGATATTTTTGTCGTCCCATGTTGTCGTTCTTTTCGAGCTCTTGAAGCCTGATAAAAGGATAGAACAAAAAACAAAGAACAAAGAAAAGTACAGAACAGGAACAGGCCCTTCGGCCCTCCAAGCCCCACCGACCATGCTGCCCGACTAAACTACAATCTTCTACACTTCCTGGGTCCGTAACCCTCTATTCCCATCCTATTCATGTATTTGTCAAGATGCCCCTTAAAAGTCACTATCGTCTCTACTTCCACCACCTCCTCCGGCAGCGAGTTCCAGACACCCACTACCCTCTGCGTAAAAAACTTGCCTCGTACATCTCCTCTAAACCTTGCCCCTCGCACCGTAAACCTATGCCCCCTAGTAATTGACCCCTCTGCCCTGGGAAAAAGCCTCTGACTATCCACTCTGTCTATGCCCCTCATAATTTTGTAGACCTCTATCAGGTCGCCCCTCAACCTCCGTCGTTCCAGTGAGAACAAACCGAGTTTATTCAACCGCTCCTCATAGCTAATGCCCTCCATACCAGGCAACATTCTGGTAAATCTCTTCTGCACCCTCTCTAAAGCCTCCACATCCTTCTGGTAGTGTGGCGACCAGAATTGAACAATATACTCCAAGTGTGGCCTAACTAAGGTTCTATACATCTGCAACATAACTTGCCAATTCTTCTACTCAAAGTTGTACAAGACATTGGTAAGACCACACATGGAATACTGTGTTCAGTTCTGGTCACCCTATTATAGGAAGGATATTGTTAAACTAGAAAGAGTGCAGTAGAGATTTACTAGGATGTTGCCGGGGCTTGATGGTCTGAGTTATAAGGAGAGGCTGGATAGGCTGGGAATTTTTTCCCAGGAGCGTAGGAGGCTTAAGGGTGAACTTATAAGAGGTCTATAATCCCTTCCACCCTATCCCCATAACCCAATAACCCCATCTAACCTTTTTTTTTTGGCCACTAAGGTCAATTTATCATGGTCAATCCACCTACCCTGCACGTCTTTGGACTGTGGGAGGAAACCGGAGCACCCGGAGGAAACCCACGCAGACACTGGGAGGATGTGCAGACTCCGCACAGTAACCCAGCGAGGAATCAAACCTGGGACCCTGGCGCTGTGAAGCCACATTGCTAACCACTGTGCTACCGCATCGATAAGATAGAGTCAACATCTTTTCGCAAAGATAGAGAAGTCTAGGACGAGAGGGCATAGGTTTAAGGTGAGAGGGGAGAGATACAAAAGAGACCAGAGGGGAAATTTCTTCACACAGAGGGTGGTGAGAATCTGGAACGGGCTGCCAGAGGCAGTGGTAGAGGCGGGTTCAATTTGGTTCTTTAAAAAGCAGTTAGACAGTTACATGGGCAGGGTGGGTATAGAGGGATATGGGAAAAATGTGGGAAAGTGGGACTAGCTTAGTGATAGAAACTGGGCAGCAGGGACATGCTGGGCCGAAGGGCCTGTTTCCATGCTGTAAACATCTATGACTCTACGGTAAATAACGAAACCGGACAGACCAACCAGCATCGACCCAGGCACCGGGAACGACGACGGCAAACCCGGCCCTGTCGACCCCGCATGTGCCGGCTTAGCCCACGTCCCAAAAACCAAATTCAAAACATGGTTGACCTGATTGTCACTTCAACCCCAAGGGCGCGATTGTCCCGACAGGTAACAAAGTCCCGTAGCCAGCGCGTTGAGCCGCGTGCTTCCCAGCGCTCGCAGTGCCAAGAAGCACACGGCTATTGAACCCGCGGCCAAGGCCGCACATAGCCCCGTTTTGTACAGTCCCGCTTGCCGAACTTACATAGATTTACATAGAATTTACAGTGCAGAAGGAGGCCATTCAGCCCATTGAACTCTCCCATTGTAGCGAGAGATCGGGACGCCATTTTTAAATGCCGCCTTGATCTGTGAGGCCCCGAAAGCAATCCTGACCTCTTTCTCCTCCTCCCCCCCCCCCCCCCCCCACCCCAACCCGAAGGCATTATGGGACAGTCCCCGGCCCTGCGCACCCCCCTCCCCAACACCACGCTGGGCAACCCCGGCCCAATTGTGCGCCTGCAAAAAAATGCCAACCTGGCAGTGCCCACGCTAGCTGGCAATGCCACCGTGGCCGTGCCAGGCTATCACCCACGTGGGCACTGCCAAGATGCCAGGCTGGCACTGCCAGGATACAAAGGTGACACCTACAGTGCCAGGGCACCACCTCCAGCTGAGGATCTTGGTCGCCCGAGGAGACCCCCGCAAGTGCAGTTCCGTCTGGTCCGAGTGCTGAACGGCGCTCGCCCGAGGTCTCCGATCTTCCCCTCCGCTCCCTCAGGATGGCTCGCTTGAACGATGGTGCGACATGTCGGCTGTGGTTCAGTGCGAAGCGCTCTCGCCTCGGAGCCGGAAGGCTGTGAGTTCAAGCCCCACGCCGGACGCTTGAAAACAAAATCTCGGCCGAAGGCCCCTCATGCCGACACTGAGGGAGTGCGGCACCGTCAGGGGTGCCGTTTCTCGGATGAGGCAGAGGCCCTCCCTGCCCCCTCAGGTGGATGCAAAAGCCCCGGGGCCACCGCTGAGGGAAATCAGGGCAAACTCCCCTGGTCGCCATGACAGCG